>NC_092338.1:290836000-291147600 GCF_046630445.1 Rutidosis leptorrhynchoides
TCTATTTAGTTTGCAAACAAGTTTGAAAACATTCAAACTATGTTCTTGTTGTTAAACTTGTATACCACAAAATATGATAGCTATATATATATGAATCGAATAAGGTTATGAACATATATTCTACCTCAAGTTCCTTGGATGAAGTTGCTGTAAAAGAGAAGTAAGAAGCTAGAATCAAAAGGGTGATAGAAGTGGATGAAAGATTGGAAGTAAGTTGGTGTTCTTGGAGGGTTTTCTTGAAGTGTTTTTGTATGGTTTTCTTATGGTGTTTTAGTATGGTTTTTGAAGCTAGATCTTCAAGGTTATGAGCTGAGGTGGTTAAGGTGTTTTAGGGTTCATAAGTATGTGTGTGTTTTGGCTAGATACTTGGAGTAAAATGAATCAAAAATGGGTTACTCCTAACCCTTTAAAAAACGTGAATGGGGGAGTATGGAGACAAAATTTCAAGTGATAATTTTATGTATCTAGTCCTAATTGCTTCCAAGTTCAATTACCTAGCCCTCATGGCATGAATAATGGCTGGTTAGGTGGTGATTTTGATGTGTATTTACTATTAGTAAATACGTATAGAAGCTTGGTATGATACGAGTACAAATACTCTAGGTATACGTATAGAAATTTTGTGAAAAATGGAATGAGGATTCAAATATAGCTATCTTTTGTGAATACACTTATATGATTTTATGTATTTAAGTTCTTAAAAGTGATTAAATACATTACTTATACGATATATGTATAAACATTATAAGTCTTAAGTATTTATGTCAAATAACGTTACGTATAGTTATCGTTTTGAAAACTTAAGTTAGTAGTTTCAAAATACACATATAACTTGTTGTTATTAATACAAAATGAGATATTAAAACATTTATTAATCATGTTAAATATGTATATATACATTTATGTACACAAACGTACAATTATCATATATTGTATAGTTCGTGATATCATCGGTCAAACTAGACGGTCAAACGTTGTGTAAAACTCTTTTCGGAAATATAAATCTCGACAATTTGGATTGCTTATCATGTTGGCAAGGTTTAATTTATGTAAATATTAATCTTATAAGTATAGAATGATCGAAAAAGTGCGGGTCGTTACAATTATTTTTAATATTATTGATCTAAAGTATACCAAAAAAAAATTAAAAAAAACCCAAAAATCTTTGCTTTTAAAACAATCGCTTTAAAAACGACAAATTTTAAATTTTGTCGAGGGACGGACTAGGTAAACATACCGAAACTACCTAAAGTAAAATGAAACAAAATTTTAAAAAAATTATTCATTTAAATTTTTTTAATAAATAAAGGTTTTTATAAAAAAAATTATATATATTATATATATGTTTGTAGTTTATCTTATGTACAAAACAGGGTAAAATAGCGCATTTTCAAAGACTGACATTAAAGTTCAGCAAAAGCTACTAATTTTGACGATAAGACGCAAAACATATGTGAAATTACAACAAAAGGAATGAACGATGAGGCGCGCTATTTATCATTCGACGACCTTAGTAATTACAAACTGGGTATTTTTAATCACTTTTCTACACTAATCACCCTCATGAATTTATAATTATAGTCTGATTTCATGCAAATGAGGGCATTGCATGATCTCAATTTTGGGGAAGGATTATAAATTCTCTCGGGTTTACACTTAGTTTAATTGCCAAATTTTGTGAAAATTTGAAAAATTTTCAACTAAATGAATTCAAAATGATGTTTATACATATTTATGAACGATAAAACTAGGTGTTAATGCCGAAATTATTGTTACCTTGGAGAGAACATAAATGGAGAAACAACCCAAAATGTTAGAATTCATTTAAAATGGAATAGAGGAGAATAAAAAGGCAAAGAAAAATAAATAAATAAAAGCTAAGTGTGGTAAGAATTTACCAAGTTATTTTAAACACATATCACATATGTTTGTACAAGATTATTTGAGGTACTTTTGTTTTGGACGATTTTAATCAGTTTTACCCGATTTACTGTGATATATTTGAAAGAAAGATGGATCTACACGATGAATCAATTCCATCATTAAAAGGAAGTAAAGTCTTCCAAAAAAGACACGCGCTTCTTGATTTAGGTCAGGAAGTTGTCGTCCAGACCAGCTGTAGGTTGACGAAAAATCTAGAAAAGTCATCTCTAAAATCAGCAGGAAATCCACGGACCTCAGCATCAAACAGGGTCACCATGTGGTCAGACTTATCCTAACCATGAGAGGATCTGTCTCGTAAAATGGGGAGAACACCAAGCAAATTAGCTTGATAAGACTAATGAATCAGACCCCCAGAAAGAATAATCTCCTTAAAGATTAAAAATCAGCATTTAAGCCTGATATTACTCAATCATTGAGATTGACCTTAAAAGATTGAGAATTACAAACTCATGGAATTCAATGATATCTAAACTCGAGCTTGAACGAGAAAATATTTTGATCAAAATTACAAACCGATTTGTTTTCTGAAAACCTATTTTCAATGCGTTCATTACCGTTGAACGTAAAATCCTGAGAATTCACCGGAATTCATTAGGTCACCTGAACCAAATCGGGTGTCAACCGTAAGAACGGTGGTTGCATAGCATGGTTGAAGACAGGACCTTGTGCCAGACCGAAAAATTATAGGGTGATCTTTGCTATTTCTCCTACAAAGGATAACAATTGCATCCGACACGTTGTGGACCATGAACATCTGCATGTCATTAGACATTGCCTTAACAGTTGCTTGTTCAACCATTTCCTTTACAACTGGACGGTAGTTTACCGAAAGGTAATATATAGAGCAAGTATACTGGACGTGTTGCTTTCCCAATACAAGGTTAGCAAGTGGGTGACACAAAACCGCAAGTTTTGAGCCAAAAATTTCAAATCTGAAACCCACAAAACCCACAAAAACAATTTGCAAACACCGGTGAAGGGTTATTTCGGAAAACTTATCTAGGGTAAAAGCTAGATTGAATTTTCAAAAGATCAAATGTTTTCATAAAGATCCAATTTCCTAAAGGATCTAAATTTTTATAGTCATGTGAGACTGTAAACCACATCGTTACTACCATTGTTCATACCGCAGTATCAAAATCACTGATGTATAAAGTGTGAGAATAAAAAAAAAGTGATTCGAGTGAAGTGTGATTTTATTTCAAGTTATGTATTGCTTGGGGACAAGCAACGTTCAAGTGTGGGGATATTTGATAGTGCTCTAAATGAACATATATTTCATAGCAATATCCTTCCAATATGTAAAGCTTTTAGTTGCAATTGTTCTATTTTTATGTAATATTCGTTTAAATAAATAAGTGCGAAGACAAAAGAAGAAAATGACGATTTGAAGACGCAAATGACCAAAAAGCTCAAATGAACAAGATATAATCCAAGAGGTTCAATTTATTGATGAGAAACGTCTCAAAATTACAAGAGTACGAGCCGCGAAACACAAAGTACAAGATATTAAATAGTACGCAAGGACGTTCGAAAATCCAGAACCGGGACCAGAGTCAACTCTCAACGCGCGACGCAACGGAGCTAAAATTACAAGTCAACTATGCACATGAATATAATATCATATATAAATAATTCTTAAAATTATATATATATATTATATTATATAATAAAACGTCGGCAAATAAGAAAACAAAAATATGTGAGCTGTCCCAGGCGGCCATGTGATCGCATGGCCAGAAGGCACAAAACTCATGCACTCGCATGAGTTACTGTAGCATGCCAAGTTTATAAAAAGTCAGTTTTTCGAACGAGTTATACACAATATAATTCAATCTCTCTCACTCTCAAATATATATTTATATTTATATTTTAATTATAATTTTAATATTAAAGTTTAATAATAATAAGGTTATAGTGGCGAATGTTGTAAGTGTGTAAGTCGAAATTCTGTCCGTGTAATGCTACGCTATTAATACTCATTGTAAGTTATGTTCAACCATTTTAAATTAATATCTTGTAGCTAAGTTATTATTATGCTTATTTAAATCGAAGTAATCGTGATGTTGGATTAAATATTAAAGACGGGGTTATTGGGCTTTGTACCATAATTGGGGTTTGGACAAAAGACCGACACTTGTAGAAATTGGACTATGGACTATTAATGGGCTTTATATTTGTTTAACTAAATGATAGTTCATTAATTTAATATAGAGATTTATAATTTGATGTATCTATAAATAACCATATATACTCGATCGGACACGATGGGCAAGATATTTATAAATACTAATAATCGTTCATTTGACCAGACACGGGAATGGATTAATAGTCAATGGACTCATTAAAACAGGGGTGAATTATGTACAAGGACACTTGACGTAATTGATAATAAAGTATTAAAACCTTAGATTGCACACAGTCGATAACCTGGTGTAATCATTAACAATGTATTAAAACCTTATTACAGTTTAAGTCCCCAATTAGTTGGAATATTTGACTTCGGGTATAAGGATAATTTGACGAGGACACTCGCACTTTATATTTATGACTGATGGACTGTTATGGACAAAAACCAGACGGACATATTGAATAATTCAGGACAAAGGACAATTAACCCATGGTAATAAATTAAAATCAACACGTCAAACATCATGATTACGGAAGTTTAAATAAGCATAATACTTTTATTTCATATTTCATCGTACCTTTATTTACTGTCATTTTAATTACTGCAATTTACTTTATCGCAATTTAAATTCTGTCATTTATATTATCGTCATTTATCTTTACGCTTAAAATATAAAATTGAAAAACCGGTCATTAAACGGTAAAAACCCCCTTTTATAATAATATTACTATATATAATTATATATATTTTATACAAATATAGTTGTTAAAAATATAGTACGTATCACTAGCTCCCTGTGGAACGAACTGGACTTACAAAAAACTACACTACTCTACGATTAGGTACACTGCCTATAAGTGTTGTAGCAAGGTTTAGGTGTATACCATTCAATAAATAAATAAATAACTTGTGTAAAATTGTATCGTATTTAATAGTATTTTGCAATAAAAATATAACTATTTCGTATACACCTCGCACTACATCAGTAGACCTGATGGTTTCTGATGTTCAGCTTTGACCTTAGAACACGTCAAACATTCTCCTACGTATTTAGAAATATCGGCTTTCATACCCGGCCACCAAAAGTGTTTCTTGAGATCTTTGTACATCTTTCCCGCTCCGGGATGTATCAAATATCTGGTTTTATGTGCTTCCTTAAGTACCATTTCTCTCACATCTTCAAATTTTGGTACCCAAATTCTTTCAGCCCTATACCGGGTTCCGTCTTCCCGAATATTAAGATGTTTTTCCGATCCTTTGGGTATTTCATTCTTCAAATTTCCCTCTTTTAAAACTCCCTGTTGCGCCTCCTTTATTTGAGTAGTAAGGTTAGTACGAATAATTATATTCATAGCTTTTACCCGCATAGGTTCTCTGTCTTTTCTACTCAAAGCATCGGCTACCACATTCGCCTTTCCCGGGTGATAACGAATCTCAAAATCGTAATCATTTAATAATTCAATCCACCTACACTGCCTCATGTTTAGCTGTTTCTGATTAAATATATGTTGGAGACTTTTGTGATCGGTATATCAAATACTTTTGACCCTATATAAGTAGTGCCACCAAGTTTTTAACGCAAAAACAACCGCGCCTAATTCCAAATCATGCGTCGTATAATTCTGCTCATGAATCTTCAATTGTCTAGACGCATAAGTAATTACCTTTGTTCGTTGCATTAATACACAACCGAGGCCTTGCTTTGAGGCATCACAATATATCACAAAATCATCATTCCCTTCAGGCAATGACAATATAGGTGCCGTAGTTAACTTTTTCTTCAACAATTGAAACGCTTTCTCCTGCTCATCCTTCCATTCAAATTTCTTCCCTTTATGCGTTAATGCAGTCAACGGTTTTGCTATTTTGGAAAAATCTTGGATGAATCTTCTGTAGTAACCAGCCAATCCTAAAAGTTGACGTATATGCTTTGGAGTTTTCGGGGTTTCCCATTTTTCAAAGGTTTCAATCTTTGCCGGATCCACCTGAATACCTTCTTTGTTCACTATGTGACCGAGGAATTGAACTTTTTTCAACCAAAATGCACACTTTGAAAACTTAGCGTACAGTTTTTCTTTCCTCAGCATCTCTAGCACTTTTCTCAAATGTTCTTCGTACTCTTGATCATTCTTTGAGTAAATGAGTATGTCATTGAAATGTCCCGTTCTTATTGATTAAAAACGTTCCATATTAATTGATTTCGTTGCGAGGTTTTGACCTCTATATGAGACGTTTTTCAAAGACTGCATTCATTTTAAAACAAAACATAACCTTTATTTCATCAATAAAGGTTTAAAAAGCTTTACGTAGATTATCAAATAATGATAATCTAAAATATCCTGTTTACACACGACCATTACATAATGGTTTACAATACAAATATGTTACAACGAAATAAGTTTCTTGAATGCAGTTTTTACACAATATCATACAAGCATGGACTCCAAATCTCGTCCTTATTTAAGTATGCGACAGCGGAAGCTCTTAATAATCACCTGAGAATAAACATGCTTAAAACGTCAACAAAAAATGTTGGTGAGTTATAGGTTTAACCTATATATATCAAATCGTAACAATAGACCACAAGATTTCATATTTCAATATACATCCCATACATAGAGATAAAAATCATTCATATGGTGAACACCTGGTAACCGACATTAACAAGATGCATATATAAGAATATCCCCATCATTCCAGGATCCTCCTTCGGACATGATATAAATTTCGAAGTACTAAAGCATCCGATACTTTGGATGGGGCTTGTTGGGCCCGATAGATCTATCTTTAGGATTCGCGTCAATTAGGGTGTCTGTTCCCCAATTCTTAGATTACCAGACTTAATAAAAAGGGGCATATTAGATTTCGATAATTCAACCATAGAATGTAGTTTCACGTACTTGTGTCTATTTTATAAATCATTTATAAAATCTGCATGTATTCTCATCCCAAAAATATTAGATTTTAAAAGTGGGACTATAACTCACTTTCACAGATTTTTACTTCGTCAGGAAGTAAGACTTGACCACTGGTTGATTCACGAACCTATAACAATATATACATATATATCAAAGTATGTTCAAAATATATTTACAACACTTTTAATATATTTTGATGTTTTAAGTTTATTAAGTCAGCGGTCCTCGTTAGTAACCTACAACTAGTTGTCCACAGTTAGATGTACAGAAATAAATAGATAAATATTATCTTGAATCAATCCAGACCCAGTGTATACGTATCTCAGTATTGATCACAACTCAAACTATATATATTTTGGAATCAACCTCAACCCTGTATAGCTAACTCCAACATTCACATATAGAGTGTCTATGGTTGTTCTGAAATATATATAGATGTGTCGACATGATAGGTCGAAACATTGTATACGTGTCTATGGTATCTCAAGATTACATAATATACAATACAAGTTGATTAAGTTATGGTTGGAATAGATTTGTTACCAATTTTCACGTAGCTAAAATGAGAAAAATTATCCAATCTTGTTTTACCCATAACTCCTTCATTTTAAATCCGTTTTGAGTGAATCAAATTGCTATGGTTTCATATTGAACTCTATTTTATGAATCTAAACAGAAAAAGTATAGGTTTGTAGTCGGAAAAATAAGTTACAAGTCGTTTTTGTAAAGGTAGTCATTTCAGTCGAAAGAACGACGTCTAGATGACCATTTTGGAAAACATACTTCCACTTTGAGTTTAACCATAATTTTTGGATATAGTTTCATGTTCATAATAAAAATCATTTTCCCAGAATAACAACTTTTAAATCAAAGTTTATCATAGTTTTTAATTAACTAACCCAAAACAGCCCGCGGTGTTACTACGACAGCGTAAATCCAGTTTTACGGTGTTTTTCGTGTTTCCAGGTTTTAAATCATTAAGTTAGCATATCATATAGATATAGAACATGTGTTTAGTTGATTTTAAAAGTCAAGTTAGAAGGATTAACTTTTATTTGCGAACAAGTTTAGAATTAACTAAACTATGTTCTAGTGATTACAAGTTTAAACCTTCGAATAAGATAGCTTTATATGTATGAATCGAATGATGTTATGACTATCATTACTAGCTTAAGTTCGTTGGATAAACCTACTAGAAAATAGAAAAATGGATCTAGCTTCAACGGATCCTTGGATGGCTCGAAGTTCTTGAAGCAGAATCATGACACGAAAATAAGTTCAAGTAAGATCATCACTTGAAATAAGATTGTTATAGTTATAGAAATTGAACCAAAGTTTGAATATGATTATTACCTTGTATTAGAATTATAACCTACTGTAAGAAACAAAGATTTCTTGAGGTTGGATGATCACCTTACAAGATTGGAAGTGAGCTAGCAAACTTGAAAGTATTCTTGATTTTATGTAACTAGAACTTGTAGAATATATGAAGAACACTTAGAACTTGAAGATAGAACTTGAGAGAGATTAATTAGATGAAGAAAATTGAAGAATTAAAGTGTTTGTAGGTGTTTTTGGTCATTGGTGTATGGATTAGATATAAAGGATATGTAATTTTGTTTTCATGTAAATAAGTCATGAATGATTACTCATATTTTTGTAATTTTATGAGATATTTCATGCTAGTTGCCAAATGATGGTTCCCACATGTGTTAGGTGACTCACATGGGCTGCTAAGAGCTGATCATTAGAGTGTATATACCAATAGTACATACATCTAAAAGCTGTGTATTGTACGAGTACGAATACGGGTGCATACGAGTAGAATTGTTGATGAAACTGAACGAGGATGTAAATGTACGCATTTTTGTTAAATAGAAGTATTTTGATAATTGTCTTAAAGTCTTTCAAAAGTGTATGAATACATATTAAAACACTACATGTATATACATTTTAACTGAGTCGTTAAGTCATCGTTAGTCGTTACATGTAAGTGTTGTTTTGAAACCTTTATGTTAACGATCTTGTTAAATGTTGTTAACCCATTGTTTATTAAATCAAATGAGATGTTAAATTATTACGTTATAATGATATCATGATGTATTAATATATCTTAATATGATATATATATACATTAAATGTCGTTACAACGATAATCGTTACATATATGTCCCGTTTCAAAATCATTAAGTTAGTAGTCTTGTTTTTACATATGTAGTTCATTGTTAATATACTTAATGATATGTTTACTTATCATAATATCATGTTAACTATATCTATAACCATATATATGTCATCATATAGTTTTTACAAGTTTTAACGTTCGTGAATCACCGGTCAACTTGGGTGGTCAATTGTCTATATGAAACCTATTTCAATTAATCAAGTCTTTTGCTTAACATGTTGGAAACACTTAATTATGTAAATAACAATTTCATTTAATATAATTATAAACATGGAAAAGTTCGGGTCACTACAGTACCTACCCGTTAAATAAATTTCGTCCCGAAATTTTAAGCATTTGGAGGTGTTGACGTATCTTCTAGAAATAAATGCGGGTATTTCTTCTTCATCTGATCTTCTCGTTCCCAGGTGAACTCGGGTCCTCTACGAGCATTCCATCGAACCTTAACAATTGGTATCTTATTTTGCTTAAGTCTTTTAACCTCACGATCCATTATTTCGACGGGTTCTTCGATGAATTAAAGTTTTTCGTTGATTTGGATTTCATCTAACAGAATAGTGAGATCTTCTTTAGCAAAACATTTCTTCAAATTCGAGACGTGGAAAGTGTTATGTACAGCTGCAAGTTGTTGAGGTAACTCAAGTCGGTAAGCTACTGGTCCGACACGATCAATAATCTTGAATGGTCCAATATACCTTGGATTTAATTTCCCTCGTTTACCAAATCGAACAACGCCTTTCCAAGGTGCAACTTTAAGCATGACCATCTCTTCAATTTCAAATTCTATATCTTTTCTTTTAATGTCAGCGTAGCTCTTTTGTCGACTTTGGGCGGTTTTCAACCGTTGTTGAATTTGGATAATCTTCTCGGTAGTTTCTTGTATTATCTCCGGACCCGTAATCTGTCTATCTTCCACTTCATTCCAACAAATAGGAGACCTGCACTTTCTACCATAAAGTGCCTCAAACAGCGCCATCTTAATACTAGAATGATAACTTTTTTTGTAGGAAAATTCTGCTAACGGTAGGTGTCGATCCCAACTATTTCCGAAATCAATAACACATGCTCGTAGCATGTCTTCAAGTGTTTGTATCGTCCTTTCGCTCTGCCCATCAGTTTGTGGATGATAGGCAGTACTCATGTCTAGACGAGTTCCTAATGCTTGATGTAATGTCTGCCAGAATCTTGAAATAAATCTGCCATCCCTATCAGAGATAATAGAGATTGTATTCCATGTCTGGAGATGACTTCCTTCAAATACAGTCGTGCTAACTTATCCATCTTGTCATCTTCTCTTATTGGCAGGAAGTGTGCTGATTTGGTGAGACGATCAACTATTACCCAAATAGTATCAAAACCACTTGCAGTCCTTGGCAATTTAGTGATGAAATCCATGGTAATGTTTTCCCATTTCCATTCCGGGATTTCGGGTTGTTGAAGTAGACCTGATGGTTTCTGATGCTCAGCTTTGACCTTAGAACACGTCAAACATTCTCCTACGTATTTAGCAACATCGGCTTTCATACCCGGCCACCAAAAATGTTTCTTGAGATCCTTGTACATCTTCCCCGTTCCAGGATGTATTGAGTATCTGGTTTTATGAGCTTCTCTAAGTACCATTTCTCTCATATCTCCAAATTTTGGTACCCAAATCCTTTCAGCCCTATACCGGGTTCCATCTTCTCGAATATTAAGATGCTTCTCCGATCCTTTGGGTATTTCATCCTTTAAATTTCCCTCTTTTAAAACTCCTTGTTGCGCCTCGTTTAATTGAGTAGAAAGGTTAGTGTGAATCATTATATTCATAGATTTTACTCGAATGGGTTCTCTGTCCTTTCTGCTCAAGGCGTCGGCTACCACATTTTCCTTCCCCGGGTGGTAACGAATCTCAAAGTCGTAATCATTCAACAATTCAATCCACCTACGCTGCCTCATATTCAGTTGTTTCTGATTAAATATGTGTTGAAGACTTTTATTGTCGGTATATATAATACTTTTGACCCCATATAAGTGCCTCCAAGTCTTCAATGCAAAAACAACCGCGCCTAATTCCAAATCATGCGTCGTATAATTTTGCTCGTGAATCTTCAATTGTCTAGACGCATAAGCAATCACCTTCGTTCATTGCATTAATACACAACCGAGACCTTGCTTTGATGCGTCACAATAAATCATAAAATCATCATTCCCTTCAGGCATTGACAATATAGGTGCCGTAGTTAGCTTTTTCTTCAATAATTGAAACGCCTCCTCTTGTTCATCCTTCCATTCAAATTTCTTCCCTTTATGCGTTAATGCAGTCAAGGGTTTTGCTATTTTGGAGAAATCTTGGATGAATCTTCTGTAGTAACCAGCCAATCCTAAAAATTGACGTATATGCTTCGGAGTTTTTGGGGTTTCCCACTTTTCAACAGTTTCTATCTTTGCCGGATCCACCTTAATACCTTCTTTGTTCACTGTGTGACCGAGGAATTGAACTTCTTCCAACCAAAATGCACACTTTGAAAACTTAGCGTACAGTTTTTCTTTCCTCAATACTTCTAGCACTTTTCTCAAATGTTCTTCGTGCTCTTGATCATTATTTGAGTAAATAAGTATGTCATCGATGAAAACAATGACAAACTTGTCAAGATATGGCCCACACACTCGGTTCATAAGGTCCATGAACACAGCTGGTGCGTTAGTCAATCCAAACGGCATAACCATAAACTCGTAATGACCATAACGCGTCCTAAAAGCAGTTTTTGGAATATCATCCTCCTTTACTCGCATTTGATGATATCCAGAACGTAAATCGATCTTCGAATAAACCGACGAGCCTTGTAGTTGATCAAATAAGTCATCAATTCTCGGCAGTGGATAACGGTTTTTGATGGTAAGTTTGTTCAACTCTCTGTAGTCAATACACAACCTAAATGTACCATCCTTCATCTTGACAAACAAAACAGGAGCTCCCCATGGAGATGTGCTTGGTCGAATGAAACCACGTTCTAATAGTTCTTGCAGTTGGCTTTGCAGTTCTTTCATCTCGCTAGGTGCGAGTGTATAAGGAGCACGAGCTATTGGTGCAGTTCCTGGTACAAGATCTATTTGAAATTCAACAGATCGATGTGGAGGTAGTCCCGGTAATTCTTTCGGAAATACATCGGGAAATTCTTTTGCGGCGGGAACATCATTGATGCTCTTTTCTTCAGTTTGTACTTTCTCGACGTGTGCTAGAACAGCATAGCAACCTTTTCTTATTAGTTTTTGTGCCTTCAAATTACTAATAAGATGTAGCTTCATGTTGCCCTCTTCTCCGTACACCATTAAGGGTTCTCCTTCTTCTCGTACAATGCTAATTGCATTTTTATAACATACGATCTCTGCTTTCACCTTCTTCAGCCAGTCCATGCCAACTATTACATCAAAACTCCCTAACTCTACTGGTATCAAATCAATCTTAAATATTTCGCTACCCAGTTTAATTTCTCGATTCCGGCATATATTATCTGCTGAAATTAATTTACCGTTTGCTAATTCGAGTAAAAATTTACTATCCAACGGCGTCAATGGACAACTTAATTTAGCACAAAAATCTCTACTCATATAGCTTCTATCCGCACCCGAATCAAATAAAACGTAAGCAGATTTATTGTCAATAAGAAACGTACTCGTAAAAAGCTCCGGGTCTTCCTGTGCCTCTGCCGCATTGATATTGAAAACTCTTCCGCGGCCTTGTCCATTCGTGTTCTCCTGGTTCGGGCAATTTCTAATAATGTGGCCCGATTTTCCACATTTATAACAAACTACATTGGCATAACTTGCTCCGACACTACTTGCTCCGCCATTACTCGTTCTGACACCATTTGTTCCTTTCGTTCTGTTAACCCCTGGTCCGTAGACCTCACACTTCGACGCGCTATAACCATTTCTTTTACACTTGTTGCAAAATTTGGTGCAGAACCCCGAGTGATACTTTTCACACCTTTGGAATAGCTGCTTCTGATTGTTGTTGTTGTTACGTTTGTTATTGTTGTTGGGATGATTGTTGTAGTTGCTGTTGTTGTTGTTGTTGTTGTTGTTGTTGTTGTTGTTGTTGTTGTTGTTGGGCCGTTTGTTGTAGTTGCGATTGATGTTGCGATTGTTAGGATAATTGTTACGATTATTATTGTAATTGCTGTTGTTGTTGTATTGGTGATTCTTATCACCGTTTTCCTCCTACTTTCTTTTAACTTGCTTCACATTGGCCTCTTCAGCCGTCTGTTCTTTAATTCTTTCCTCAATCTGGTTCACTAGTTTGTGAGCCATTCTACATGCCTGTTGTATGGAGGCGGGCTCGTGTGAAATTATATCTTCTTGGATTCTTTCCGGTAATCCTTTCACAAACGCGTCGATCTTCTCTTCCTCATCTTTGAACGCTCCCGGACACAATAGGCACAATTTTGTGAATCGTCTTTCATACGTGGTAATATCAAATCCTTGGGTTTGTAACCCTCTAAGTTCTGTCTTGAGCTTATTGACCTCGGTTCTGGGATGGTACTTCTCGTTCATCAAGTGCTTAAATGCTGACCACGGTAGTACGTAAGCATCATCTTGTCCCACTTGCTCTAGATAGGTATTCCACCATGTTAACGCAGTACCTGTGAAGGTATGCGTAGCGTACTTCACTTTGTCCTCTTCAGTACACTTACTTATGGCAAACACCGATTCGACCTTCTCGGTCCACCGTTTCAATTCGATCGGTCCTTCGGTTCCATCAAATTCCAAAGGTTTGCAGGCAGTGAATTCTTTGTAGGTGCATCCTACACGATTTCCTGTACTGCTAGATCCAAGGTTATTGTTGGTATGTAGCGCAGCCTGTAATGCGGCTATGTTTGAAGCAAGAAAGGCACGAAATTCCTCTTCACTCATATTCAAGGTGTGTCGAGTAGTCGGTGTCATTTCCTTTATACAATAACTTGCAAACTTACAATACCGCTATTTTACATATAGCATGAAATATAGCACATAAAACTTTGATACAAAGTAGTTTCGAAGATAATTCTAGTTAATAAATAAGGCGTTCAGCAAAGGCAACAAAGACAAGTAATTCATATGTCCAGAAACAAGTCATGCATTCTGGTTTTACTAATACCACTTCCCATCCTTGGTCTTGTGGAACGTAACCGTTGTGACCGATAGTATGACAACGTGTTGTAACATCGTCAAAAGGGTGAAGGTTACGTAATGACCAACAGTCTCGTAATAACCTAAAAACCTCATTTCTTACCCCAATTACCGACTCCGTCACTTGTGGGAACGTTTTGTTTAATAGTTGTAGCCCGATGTTCTTTTTCTCACTTTGGTGAGAAGCGAACATTACTAACCCGTAATCATAGCATGCTTCTTTATGTTGCATGTTAGCCGCTTTTTCTAAATCAGGAAGTCCTATATTCGGATACATTGAGTCAAAATAATTTCTTAACCCGTTGCGTAAAATAGCATTTGGGTTCTCCGCAATATATGCGTCAAAGTAAACACATAGTAACTTATGGGTTTCCCAATGTGATATCCCCCATCTTTCAAACGAAAGTCTCTTATAAACCAAGACATTCTTGGAACGTTCTTCGAATGTCTTACAAACTGATTTCGCCGTAAATAGTTGTGCCGAAGAATTCTGACCGACTCTAGACAAGATTTCATCAATCATGTCTCCGGGTAGGTCTCTTAAAATATTGGGTTGTCTATCCATTTTGTGTTTTTATACTATAAAATAGACAAGAGTTAGATTCATAAAAAAAATACTTATTAATACAAGCAATTTTTACATATATCATAAAGCATAAGCACACTATATTACATATATTACACCACACGAATACAACTATCTTATTCTGACTCGCTCGTTTCTTCTTCTTCGGTTTTGGTTCGCTTTGCCAAGTTTCTAGGGATATATGATGTTCCCCTAATACGAGCTGTCGTTTTCCACAACAGTTTAGAAAAACCTGGTGGTTTAGAGGTTCGCGGGTCATTGTTACAACTTAAGGACTTCGGGGGTTGACGATACATATAAAGTTCATCGGGGTTGGATTTAGATTTCTCTATTTTTATGCCCTTTCCCTTATTATTTTCTTTTGCCTTTTTAAATTCAGTTGAGGTAATTTCTATAACATCATCGGAATTCTCGTCGGAATCCGATTCATCGGAGAATTGGTAATCCTCCCAATATTTTGCTTCCTTGGCGGAAACACCATTGACCATAATTAACCTTGGTCGGTTGGTTGAGGATTTTATTTTACTTAACCATTTTATTATTTTTCCCACCGGTTCTATTTCTTCTTCCGGTTCCTCCTCTTCCGGTTCCGATTCTTTTTCCGGTTCCGATTCTTCTTCCGGTTCCTCTTTGGGAACTTGTGAATCAGTCCACGAATCATTCCAATTTACCTTTGACTCTTCATTATTATTAGGTGAGTCAATGGGACTTGTGCTAGAGGTAGACATCTATCACACAATATCAAACATGTTAAGAGATTAATATATCACATAATATATACATGTTAATAATATATAGTTTCCAACAAAAATGTTAAGCAATCATTTTTAAAGAAAACACGGTCGAAGTCCAGACTCACTAATGCATCCTAACAAACTCAATAAGACACACTAATGCAAATTTTATGGTTCTCTAAGACCAACGCTCGGATACCAACTGAAATGTCCCGTTCTTATTGATTAAAAACGTTCCATATTAATTGATTTCGTTGCGAGGTTTTGACCTCTATATGAGACGTTTTTCAAAGACTGCATTCATTTTAAAACAAAACATAACCTTTATTTCATCAATAAAGGTTTAAAAAGCTTTACGTAGATTATCAAATAATGATAATCTAAAATATCCTGTTTACACACGACCATTACATAATGGTTCACAATACAAATATGTTACAACGAAATAAGTTTCTTGAATGCAGTTTTTACACAATATCATACAAGCATGGACTCCAAATCTCGTCCTTATTTAAGTATGCGACCGCGGAAGCTCTTAATAATCACCTGAGAATAAACATGCTTAAAACGTCAACAAAAAATGTTGGTGAGTTATAGGTTTAACCTATATATATCAAATCGTAACAATAGACCACAAGATTTCATATTTCAATATACATTCCATACATAGAGATAAAAATCATTCATATGGTGAACACCTGGTAACCGACATTAACAAGATGCATATATAAGAATATCCCCATCATTCCGGGATCCTCCTTCGGACATGATATAAATTTCGAAGTGCTAAAGCATCCGGTACTTTGGATGGGGCTTGTTGGGCCCGATAGATCTATCTTTAGGATTCGCGTCAATTAGGGTGTCTGTTCCCCAATTCTTAGATTACCAGACTTAATAAAAAGGGGCATATTCGATTTCGATAATTCAACCATAGAATGTAGTTTCACGTACTTGTGTCTATTTTGTAAATCATTTATAAAACCTGTATGTATTCTCATCCCAAAAATATTAGATTTTAAAAGTGGGACTATAACTCACTTTCACAGATTTTTACTTCGTCGGGAAGTAAGACTTGGCCACTGGTTGATTCACGAACCTATAACAATATATACATATATATCAAAGTATGTTCAAAATATATTTACAACACTTTTAATATATTTTGATGTTTTAAGTTTATTAAGTCAGCTGTCCTCTTTAGTAACCTACAACTAGTTGTCCACAGTTAGATGTACAGAAATAAATCGATAAATTTTATCTTGAATCAATCCACGACCCAGTGTATACGTATCTCAGTATTGATCACAACTCAAACTATATATATTTTGGAATCAACCTCAACCCTGTATAGCTAACTCCAACATTCACATATAGAGTGTCTATGGTTGTTCTGAAATATATATAGATGTGTCGACATGATAGGTCGAAACATTGTATACGTGTCTATGGTATCTCAAGATTACATAATATACAATACAAGTTGATTAAGTTATGGTTGGAATAGATTTGTTACCAATTTTCACGTAGCTAAAATGAGAAAAATTATCCAATCTTGTTTTACCCATAACTCCTTCATTTTAAATCCGTTTTGAGTGAATCAAATTGCTATGGTTTCATATTGAACTCTATTTTATGAATCTAAATAGAAAAAGTATAGGTTTGTAGTCAGAAAGATAAGTTACAAGTCGTTTTTGTAAAGGTAGTCATTTCAGTCGAAAGAACGACGTCTAGATGACCATTTTAGGAAACATACTTCCACTTTGAGTTTAACCATAATTTTTGGATATAGTTTCATGTTCATAATAAAAATCATTTTCCCAGAATAACAACTTTTAAATCAAAGTTTATCATAGTTTTTAATTTACTAACCCAAAACAGCCCGCGATGTTACTACGACGGCGTAAATCAGGTTTTACGGTGTTTTTCGTGTTTCCAGGTCTTAAATCATTAAGTTAGCATATCATATAGATATAGAATATGTGTTTAGTTGATTTTAAAAGTCAAGTTAGAAGGATTAACTTTTATTTGCGAACAAGTTTAGAATTAACTAAACTATGTTCTAGTGATTACAAGTTTAAACCTTCGAATAAGATAGCTTTATATGTATGAATCGAATGATGTTATGAACATCATTACTAGCTTAAGTTCGTTGGATAAACCTACTGGAAAAGAGAAAAATGGATCTAGCTTCAACGGATCCTTGGATGGCTCTAAGTTCTTGAAGCAGAATCATGACACGAAAACAAGTTCAAGTAAGATCATCACTTGAAATAAGATTGTTATAGTTATAGAAATTGAACCAAAGTTTGAATATGATTATTACCTTGTATTAGAATTATAACCTACTGTAAGAAACAAAGATTTCTTGAGGTTGGATGATCACCTTACAAGATTGGAAGTGAGCTAGTAAACTTGAAAGTATTCTTGATTTTATGTAACTAGAACTTGTAGAATTTATGAAGAACACTTAGAACTTGAAGATAGAACTTGAGAGAGATTAATTAGATGAAGAAAATTGAAGAATGAAAGTGTTTGTAGGTGTTTTTGGTCATTGGTGTATGGATTAGATATAAAGGATATGTAATTTTGTTTTCATGTAAATAAGTCATGAATGATTACTCATATTTTTGTAATTTTATGAGATATTTCATGCTAGTTACCAAATGATGGTTCCCACATGTGTTATGTGATTCACATGGGCTGCTAAGAGCTGATCACTGGAGTGTATATACCAATAGTACATACATCTAAAAGCTGTGTATTGTACGAGTACGAATACGGGTGCATACGAGTAGAATTGTTGATGAAACTGAACGAGGATGTAATTGTAAGCATTTTTGTTAAGTAGAAGTATTTTGATAAGTGTCTTAAAGTCTTTCAAAAGTGTATAAATACATATTAAAACACTACATGTATATACATTTTAACTGAGTCGTTAAGTCATCGTTAGTCGCTACATGTAAGTGTTGTTTTGAAACCTTTATGTTAACGATCTTGTTAAATTTTGTTAACCCATTGTTTATTAAATCAAATGAGATATTAAATTATTATGTTATCATGATATCATGATGTATTAATATATCTTAATATGATATATATACATTAAATGTCGTTACAACGATAATCGTTACATATATGTCCCGTTTCAAAATCATTAAGTTAGTAGTCTTGTTTTTACATATGTAGTTCATTGTTAATATACTTAATGATATGTTTACTTATCATAATATCATGTTAACTATATATATAACCATATATATGTCATCATATAGTTTTTACAAGTTTTAACGTTCGTGAATCACCGGTCAACTTGGGTGGTCAATTGTCTATATGAAACCTATTTCAATTAATCAAGTCTTAACAAGTTTGATTGCTTAACATGTTGGAAACACTTAATCATGTAAATAACAATTTCATTTAATATAATTATAAACATGGAAAAGTTCGGGTCACTACAGTCATCGATGAAAACAATGACAAACTTGTCAAGGTATAGTCCACACACTCGGTTCATGAGGTCCATGAACACAGCTGGTGCATTAGTTAAACCAAACGGCATTACCATAAACTCATAATGACCATAACGTGTTCTAAATGCAGTCTTTGGAATATCATCCTCCTTCACCCGCATTTGATGATACCCAGAACGTAAATCGATCTTCGAATAAACCGATGAACCTTGTAGTTGATCGAATAAGTCATCGATTCTCGGTAGTGGATAACGGTTCTTGATGGTAACTTTGTTCAACTCTCGGTAGTCGATACACATTCTAAATGTACCATCTTTCTTCTTGACAAACAAAACATCAGCTCCCCATGGTGATGTGCTTGGTCTAATGAAACTACGTTCCAAAAGTTCTTGTAATTGGCTTTGTAATTCCTTCATTTCACTGGGTGCGAATCTGTATGGAACACGAGCTATTGGTGCAGCTCTGGGTACAAGATCTATTTGAAATTCAACGGATCGATGTGGAGGTAGTCCCGGTAATTCTTTCAAAAATACATCGGGAAATTCTTTTGCGACGGGAACATCACTGATGTTCTTTTCTTCGGTTTTGACTTCCTCGATGTGTGCTAAAATAACATAGCAACCTTTTCTTATTAGTTTTTGTGCCTTCAAGCTACTAATAAGATTTAACTTTGCGTTGCTCTTTTCTCCGTACACCATTATGGGTTTTCCTTTTTCGCGTACAATGCGAATTGCGTTTTTGTAACATACAACCTCTGCTCTCTCCTTTTTCAACCAATCCATGCCAATTATCACATCGAAACTCCCTAACTCTACTGGTATCAAATTAATCTTAAACGTTTCGCCAACTAATTTAATTTCTCGGTTCTGACATATTTTATCCGCTGTAATAAATTTACCGTTTGCTAATTCGAGTAAAAACTTATTATCCAAAGGCGTTAATGGACAATTCAATTTAGCATAAAAATTTCTACTCATATAGCTTCTATCCGCACCCGAATCAAATAAAACATAAGCAAGTTTTTCATCAATAAGAAACGTACCCGTAACAAGCTCCGGGTCTTCCTGTGCTTCTGCTGCATTAATATTGAAGACTCTTCCATGGCCTTGCCCATTAGTATTCCCTTGGTTCGGGCAGTTAGTCCTGAAGTGGCCCGGTTTCCCTCATCTATAACAAATAATGGCGGCATTATTTGTTCCGACATTATTTGTTCCGACATTATTTGTTCCGACATTATTTGTTCTTTTAATTCTGTTAGTCATTGGTCCGTAGACTTCACACTTCATCGCACTATGACCATTTCTCTTACACTTGGTGCAAAATGTCGTGCAGAACCCATTCGGATGGTATCCTTCACACCTCGGGCACGGTTTCTGCCCCTTGTTGTTATTGCTAGAATTGTTGTTGTTGTGGTTGTTATTATTGTTGGAACGGTTGTTGTAGTTGTTGTTGTTGAGATGGTTGTTATTTGCGTTTGTTTTTGCGAAAAATGGTGCGATTGTAGTTGTGATTGTTGGGCTGACTGTTGAAGCGATAGTTACTGTTGTTGTGTTGGTGACCCTTGTTACTGTTTTCTTCCCACTTCCTCTTGACTTGTTTCATTTTGGCCTCCTCGGCCGCCTGCTCTTTAATCCTCCCCTCGATTTGATTTATAAGTTTGTGAGCCATTCGACTTGCCTTTTGCATTGAGGTAGGTACGCTCGCACTCACATCCTCCTGAATTCTCTCTGGTAACCCTTTTACAAACGCATCGATCTGCTCTTCTTCATCTTCGAACACTCTTGGACACAATAAACATAACTCTGTGAATCGTCGTTCGTATGTGGTAATATCGAATCCTTGCGCTCGTAATTCTCTAAGCTCTGTCTTGAGCTTATTGACTTCGTTTCTGGGACGATACTGCTCATTCATCAAGTGTTTGAATGCTGGCCATGGTAGTGCGTAAGCAGCATCTTGTCCCACCTGTTCGAGGTAGGTCTTCCACCATGTTAACGCAGTACCTGTGAAAGTATGCGTGGCGTACTTAACCCTGTATTCTTCGGCACATTTGCTTATAGCAAACACAGATTCGACCTTCTCGGTCCATCGTTTCAGTCTGACTGGTCCTTCAGTTCCATCAAATTCTAGAGGTTTACAGGCAGTGAAAGCCTTGTAGGAGCATCCTACACGGTTTCCTGTGGAGTTAACTCCACTGCTAGACCCAGAGTTATTGTTGTTGTTTTGCATCACAGCCTGAACTGCGGCTATGTTTGCGGCAAGGAATGCACGGAAATCTTCCTCACTCATATTCAAATTCTGACAAGTAGTCGGTGCCATTTCCTTCAAAAATAGCCAAAAGAATTGAGTTAATCATATAGAATTTTAAGAGTAGTCAATAGTATTTCATAGCATAATATGAACTTATTTATAAAAGCTTTTTCTTTATATTAGCGTTTTATAATTTTTAATTCGGGTAGTACCTACCCGTTAAGTTCATACTTAGTAGCTAACTTACAATTCAACTACTACAATTCTATATGAAAAACTAATTATAATAATATTTTGAGTTCAAACTTTTATACAATATTTTACAAACTTACAATACCGCTATTATACATATAGCATGAAATATAGCACACAATAACTTTGATATAAAATAGTTGTGACAACAATCCTAGTTAATGCGCAAGTCGTTCAGCAAAGGCAATAAAAACACGTAATTCATAAGTCCAGAAACAAGTCATGCATTCTGGTTTTACTAAGACTACTTCCCATCCTTCGTCTTGTGGAACATAACCGTTGTGGCCGTTGTGATGACCCAGAAATTTCCGACCAAATTTAAACTTAAATCTTATATGTTTCCGACACGATAAGCAAAGCCTGTAATGTTGAGTCTCGAAAATTTTAGAACTATGTTCATTTATGCAATTACCCTTTGACTATTCCCGACGATTCACGAATAACTATTTCTAAATAGGTATGTATATATTTAAATAACTATATATATGATTTGAAATATAATTTACGATGTAATTGTTAAAAATTAATTATGTAAAAATAATAATTATATATATATACAAATAAAGTATATTAAAAATAAATATTAAATAATTGTAATACTAATTGATGTTCCGATTGATATTAAGCAAGTTAAATTGAAACTGATATTATTTTAAAATAAACGGTGATTCGAAAATGAGTTCTATAAACTTTAGGCTTACTAAAAATGTATTTAGGATTTAGTTATTAAAACTTTTTATATTTTACTTAGGGTTGGGAGTGAATAATTAATGTAATTTTATGTAATGATCGAATATTATACCATAATGATCAAAATAAATAAATATAGTTAATTTAAAATTATGGGATTTTTCTGAACATTTTTATCCGCTACTAAATTACAACAGATTACGATATACCAATTCGAAGAAAGTGTCGGCACAATAATTCATGATTAAGGCTACTAACTCATTTAAACATGTTTAAATTTTCGTTTGAATAACTTAATATTATTATTAATATTATTATATATATCACCGTTCTTTAATAATTCTGTGAATTGAACCAAGACCCAAATCTTGGCGAATCTGAATTATTGGAACATACATATATATTACTATTGCAATTACTGTGTAACTTTTGAATTATATGATTATATACATACATACATATATATATATATATATATATATATATATATATATATACATAAACAATCTCCTTATTGATAAATCAAAACTATATCACCCCACATACTTTCTTGATTTCTGTTTTTTTATTATTCAAATAACTACAAGAACCTAAACCCAATCTAGTTTCTCTTTTACTTCTTCCATTTCGAATACAACAACAAACATCATCTAGATCATCATCAACCAACCACCATGAAAACCCTTCTCACCTTCGGTCAAACAAACCCATGACCCGCCACCCTCAATCACCATCGACAATCACCATCTCCATTTGGTCACCAAGATAACCAAGATATCATCACCCTAAACCGTCGGAAACCAAACACCTTCATCAACCACCATCAACAAACTTGACCCATTCTTTTGAAGCTGTTTTCCTGTTTAGCTGCAACGAAACAAAATCAAGATTAATTGTTGCTATATTGTTGTCACTACTACACTGATGATGCCGTCTTGTTTCATATTTCTGTCTGGCGAGCAACCACTACCACTTCACGACTACTACTGCTTTCCCCGTTACTGAAACAGTAATAACTCAAAAGAAGAAGATGAATACGATATTGCTTACTGTTGCTGCTGTGGTGTTTTATTTCTGCTGCTGCAGCTTTACGTGTTTAATACTATGGTGAACGACATCTTAATAAATAATGATAATGAATGATAGATGTGCATTATCTAAAGGTGGTCAATTGGGTTATATATATAATACTACTATATAGCCTTCTTAATAATGCTTGTAAAGTTGATGGCCTACCAAAATGGAACCAAGAAGAGAGACGGTATTTTTTTTATCTTCTATACCGAATCCTAGGTCCAAGTATGCCTTTTCGAATTACTCACTATGTGATGCCCCGTACAAAACCATTGTGTACGAATCATCAACAACAGGATCATTACAAGGTTAAGTACTATATGAGTTTTCAAAAAGAGTTTGCATTCAATAATAAAGTGATGTCTAAATCAACATCTAATGTTTTACAATCCAAAAGCATGCTTCACTAAGTAGAGGCAAATAATAAGTGTATGTGACCACAACGGTCGTTACAAGTCATAGTTCAAAAGTACGAATGTTTGAATGCAAAATAAAGTAGTTCATGCGATAGCAACTCTAAGCAGCGGGTGTCTACGGCACGACTAGTACATAGCGGAAGCTAACCTCAAGCACCTGAGAAAAACATGCTTTAAAACGTCAACACAAAGGTTGGTGAGCTATAGTTTAAGTATAACAGTAAGTAAGGTAGGCCACGAGATTTCAGTGCTACAAAGAGCGTTTCAAAATAGTATGATAAAGTATATGTTAACCGTGGGCACTTGGTAACTAACTTAACGTTTATACCCCCTGAAAGTACACTTGGCAAGTGCGTATGTTTACGAAGTATTAAACACTCGTTAAATGCTAGCACTACTAGCCTGAGTGGGGATGTCAAACCCTATGGATCCATATCTAAGATTCGCGTTCACGGTTCAAAAACCAATGATTAAACGTTACCGAGCTAAAGGGAATGTTTATGCCGTTGTATAACCCACACATATATAAGTTTAAGTACTCATGCATAGTATGTAAAACATAAAATCCGCATGTATTCTCAGTTCTCAAAATAAGTTAAAGTAAAAAGGGAATGCTATAACTCACAATGATAATGTAGTCGTAAAGTCGAGTCGGGAAAAGTGTGCAAGTAATCGGTTCGAAAGTCCTCAACCTAAGTCAAATAGTACTAAGTCAGTAAATCGGCCGAATAGGTTTAAAAGTATGTAAATAAGGTCTTAAAGGTCATCATCATTCATCATCAAACAAAAGGAGCAAAGTAAGTTTCGTTTATGAAAGTAGTTTAAAACAAAGGCTGACTTCGATCAGTCACCACGGCCTCTACCCTTACTGAATTAAGGTGAGACCAGTGGCCATGGCTGCGTATATGAGTCCTTTAACTGTGGTAAAATTTACAGAAGCAAAATCATCATCGTTTGACCGTGGCGACGGTCTAAGTGCGAGTAGGTCAGAAATTTCTGCACAACGTTAAAGGACATAGTGACGATCGGAGGGCCATAAATCCTAAACCGTAACTCGGATTAAGACGAGTCCTATATGAAAAGTTATCTACTCGAAAAGATCTACTTGAAAATCATAATCACAACAGCCCAGGTATACTGGTCTGTTACAGAAACAGCAGAACAATAGGCAGAGAACAGTAAGCAGAAAAAATAATGGGTTCTGGTGGGTTTGGTGTTTGATGTTCATCATGGTTCTCATCCTTGATGCCTATAGCTTCAAGTGTACAACTCATTGATGTGTTTACATCATATATACCAAGTTTTGACCATCATAACCCTTGTGCAAGTCCAAGACATGTAGCACAACTTCACTTAAGAGTTGTAAGTGTTTTGATGAACCAAAGTTACATCAAAGTCTTAGATCTAACACATACATGAACTTTAAAACTAATAATAAGTTACAAACTTGAAAGTAAACTAACTAATCAAGATCTTAAGATGTAGAACATAGTTCTTAGTTAGATCTTGAAGATCCAAGACTCAAAAGTCTAGATCAAGCATAAGTATACAAAGTTATATTTAAAAAAAACTTATTTACATGTTCTTGAGCTTTTAAGTTAACTTTAAGTTCCAAGAGATATGAGATCAAGACTAACTTGTAGTACTTTACCAACAACAACCAAAATCATAAAATTAAAGTGCAAGTAAAACTAAATAAACAAGTAAAAGGTTCATGGTTGTTCATTCTTTTAAAGATTCAACCAAAGTTTGATCTTTAAGTAAAGTAAACTTTAAGTTTACTTCAAGAACTACAAGTATGATTTCAACACATGAACTTGCAAACTTTTGAAACAATAATTGTAGAATCATATACTAGTAGGTTTATGTTCTTGTGTTCTTGAAAAAAATACAAGATATTATGGAGAATCAAACTAAAGAGTTTGATTCTTAAACATGTAAGTAAATAACTAACAACAAGATTCAAGTAACTACTAATCAAAGACAAGTAACATTTAAACAAAAGAATGATGATGATGAATGATCTTGGTTTCGGTTTTGTAAAGAAAAGAAGAAGAGAAAAAAAGTTCATAATACTTACAAGTATGAAGAGAAAAGAGAGAAAGTTTGAGAGAAAAGTGAGTGTGTGTGTGTGTAAATGAAATGGGACTAGTGAAGAATGCAAGTATTAAGTGATAAAAAAAAAGATTTTGAACTCCCACTCCCCTTAGGAGGTCACAGCTCAGCAGAAAAAGGGAGGGGGGAGAGTAGTCCACAAGGTTATGCATGGTAAAGCTCATAAAAGTTGGATAATAAGGTGGTATGTGCATGGGGATGATGTGCAACTAGATTCCAAGGTTCATAACTAACTAGTGAGAGTTTAAAATGATACTTACATGACTAAGTGGGCTAGTTAATCCACTTAAAAGGTAGGGTGGGCTTCTAAAGTCCAATAACACTAGTAAAGGCCCAAGTTCAAATAAAAGCCCAAGTATGTATGTAATTAACAAGTTAATCCAATTAAAAGCCCAAGTAACTAACTAACAACTTTAGTTAATTAAAATGATTAATAAACTTAATCATGAATGTAAATAATACTTGAAAATATTATTCGTGTAAGTTCCGGGTGTCACAAAGACGTTTCGGGCAGTTAAAGTCAAGTTCGGGCAATCATGGCAACATGCAAATGTAATGACATACATTCGTTTAATCACACGTAATAATAATAATAATTATTAATAAATAAATGTTGGAAAATCCAGGGTCGTTACATTACCCACCTGTTAAAGAAAATTCCGTCCCGAAATTTAAGCTGAGGTAGATGGAGGAATCGGGAAAAGGTGAGGATACTTCCGCATCATTTGATCCTCTCGCTCCCAAGTAAACTCAGGTCCTCGTTTGGCATTCCATTGTACTCGTACAATCGAAATCTTTTTGCGTTTCAAAGTTTTGATCTCACGATCCATAATTTCAACAGGTTCTTCCACAAAGTGAAGTTTGTCGTCAATCGTAAGTTCTTCAAGTGGTATGATAAGTTCGGGTGCAGCAAGACACTTCTTCAAGTTTGACACATGGAAGGTAGGATGAACTGAGCTCAATTGTGCTGGTAGATCCAAACGGTATGCAACGGGTCCAACACGTTCCAAGATTTCAAAAGGACCAATGTATCGTGGGTTTAACTTTCCACGTTTTCCAAAACGGATCACACCTTTCTAAGGTGCAACCTTCAACATTACACGATCACCAATGTTGAATTCAAAGTCTTTACATTTAAGATCGGCATAACTCTTTTGGCGATCACGGGCAGTCTTAAGTCTAGCTTGAATCTGAGCAATCTTCTCCGTCGTTTCATGGACTACCTTGGGTCCGGTGATTTGCTTTTCGCCCACTTCGGCCCAACAAATAGGAGATCGGCACTTACGGCCATACAATGCTTCAAAAGGTGCAGCATTAATGCTCGAGTGATAACTGTTGTTGTACGAGAATTCAGCTAATGGCAAATGCCTTTCCCAGGCCTTTCCGAAATCGATGACACATGCACGCAACATGCCTTCCAATGTTTGAATCGTTCGTTCACTTTGCCCGTCAGTCTGAGGATGATAAGTAGTACTCATGTCAAGACGAGTTCCCATGGCTTCTTGCAAAGAACGCCAAAATCTAGAGGCAAAACGGGGATCGCGATCGTAGATGATCGATAAAGGTACACCATGATGAGATACAACCTCCTTGATGTATAATTGAGCAAGTCTTTCCATTGTATCAGTTTCCTTCATCGCTAGGAAGTGTGCAGATTTGGTGAGGCGGTCAACAATAACCCAAATGGTATCGTATCCGCCCACCGTCTTTGGTAGCTTGGTGATGAAATCCATCGTTATACTTTCCCACTTCCATTGTGGGATCTCCGGCTGTTGAAGTAAACCAGAAGGTCTCTGATGCTCGGCTTTAACCTTCGAGCAAGTCAAACACTTACCAACATAAGTCGCAACGTCCTTCTTAAGATTCGGCCACCAATACTATTCTTTAAGGTCGTGGTACATCTTGCCCGCTCTAGGATGAATCGAATATTTCGATTTGTGGGCTTCATCAAGTATAAGGTTCCGTAGATCTCCATAACAAGGTACCCAAATTCTTCCGGCATAACATCGGAGTCCAGATTCCCTAACCTCGAATCGAGAGACAAGTATGTTCAAATGTTCGTGAAATATGTTCTCCTTATTGAGAGCCTCATCTTGGGCTACTATGATCTGGCTGTTGAGGTTCGAATCGATGGTGATGTTCAGAGCCCTAACACGAAGAGGTGCCGTCCTCTCCTTTCGGCTTAAAGCATCAGCTACAACATTGGCCTTGCCAGGGTGATAACGGAGTTCACAATCGTAGTCGTTGAGCGTCCCAATCCATCGACGCTGTCTCATATTCAGTTGCTTCTGATCAAAGATGTGCTGGAGGCTCTTGTGATCGGTGAAGATAGTGCTCTTAGTCCCATACAAATAGTGTCTCCATAATTTGAGTGCAAAAACAACGGCTCCAAGTTCGAGATCGTGAGTAGTGTAGTTCCGTTTGTGAATCTTCAATTGGCGGGAGGCATAGGCAATAACCTTTGATCGCTGCATCAGTACACAACCAAAACCACTTTTCGATGCATCGCAATAAACAACAAAGTCGTCACTGCCCTCAGGAAGTGATAGGATAGGTGCGGTGGTTAACTTCTTCTTCAAAGTTTGGAATGCTGATTCGTGTGCAGGTTCCCAAATGAACTTCTTGCCCTTGTGAGTCAGCGCGGTCAAAGGACGCCCAATCAGAGAAAATCCTTCGATGAATCTTCGGTAATAACCGGCGAGACCTAGGAATTGGCGAATGTGAGTTGGAGTAGTGGGGGTCTCCCACTTGCTGATGGCTTCAATCTTGGCGGGATCAACTTTGATACCCTGGTCGCTCACAACATGACCCAGAAACTTGACTTCCTTCAACCAAAATTCACACTTGGAGAATTTGGAGTATAGTTGCTCTTGTCTTAAGAGTTCAAGCACTAATCGGAGGTATTGCTCATGTTCTTCTTCGCTTTTGGAGTAGATGAGGATATCATCTATGAAGACGATAACAAACTTATCCAAGTACGGCTTGCAGACACGATTCATGAGGTCCATGAACACGGCAGGTGCATTTGTCAAACCGAATGACATCACGAGAAACTCATAATGACCATAACGGGTCCTGAATGCAGTTTTCATCACGTCACTTTCCTTCACCCTCAGCTGGTGATATCCGGATCACAAATTGATCTTTGAGTAAACGCTCGATCCTTGTAGTTGGTCAAAAAGATCATCAATTCGTGGAAGAGGATACCGATTCTTGATAGTCAATTTGTTGAGTTCACGGTAGTCAATACACATACGGAAGGATCCATCCTTCTTCTTCACAAATAACACAGGTGCGCCCCAAGGCGAGAAACTTGGTTGAATAAATCCACGGTCTAACAGCTCTTGTAGTTGACTTTGTAATTCTTGCATCTCAGAAGGTGCGAGTCTATAAGGTGCGCGAGCTACAGGTGCAGCTCCTGGCACTAAATCAATCTGAAACTCTACTGCTCTTGGCGGTGGTAATCCAGGCAATTCTTCAGGGAAGACATCGGAAAATTCGTTCACAATTCGAACATCGTTCACGCTCTTCACCTCAGTTTCTACCGCTTTCACGTGTGCTAGGACAGCAAAACGTCCCTTCTTCATAATCTTTTGTGCTTTCACGCAACTAATGAGGTTCAACGTCGAGGTACATCTCTCTCCATAGATAACCAGTGGTTCGCCATCTCCTTGTGGTACGCGAAGTGCTTTATCTCCACAGATAATATCGGCCTTTATCTTGCTCAGCCAATCCATACCGACGATCACGTCAAAACTTCCCAGTTTGATGGGTATCAAGTCAATTTTGAAATCTGCACCAGCTATGTTGATAATAGCTCCACGACTAATATGGTCAACCTTTTCAAGTTTTCCATTGGCGACCTCGACAAGCATACTCTCTTTTAACGGGACTAATGACCAATTAATCTTATCGCAAAAATGTTTACATACATAACTTCTATCCGCACTAATATCAAACAAGACAGAAGCTAAAAGATTATTGATTTTGAATATACCTGTCACCAAGTCGGGTTTCTCACGTGCATCCCTTGCATTAACGTTGAAAGCTCTAGCGCGGGGTGGTCCGCCGTCTTTTCGCTTGTTTGGGCACGCATTTCTGAAATGGCCCGTCTGCCCGCACTCGTAGCACTTCTTCGGTCCATTGGTGTTTGGCTTCCCATTCAAAGTGGTGATTTTGCAGTCTTTCCCGATATGCCCAGCCCGTTGACACTTCTCACAGACAACATTGCAATATCCAGTATGATGCTTGTAGCACCGCTTACATTATGGTAAGGTTCCTTTGTAGTTCGGGTTGAAGTTGGTGTTGTTTTTGGGGTTGGGGTTTCTACCGTTGTTATGCCTCTTGGCGGGGGTCTGGTCATAGGTTCTCCCCCGGTTCTTGTTGTTGTTGTTGTTGTTGTTGTTGTTTTCCCACTTTCGCTTTTCGCTACTACCAGCTTCAAACTTAGCCTTCTCCGGCTCATCAATAAGAATCTGATTCATGAGGGTATGCGCCATGCGCATTGCTTCGGGAACATTCGATGGTTTGGACGAGGTGATGTTTCCCTTGATGCTCTTAGGGAGTCCCCAGAAGTACCTTTCCATTCGTTTGAATTCCGGGGTGACCATTGTCGGACACATAAGAGCTAGTTCCAAAAATCTCCTGTTGTAGCCATCAAGGTCGTTCCCAACGGCCTTTAACTGCATAAATTCGATTTCCATCTTCTAGATTTCAGTTCTCGGACAATACTCATCAATCATAGCAGCTTTGAATTGCTCCCATGGCATAGCATACGCCTCATCAATGCCTTTCGCTTGAGCTAACGTATTCCACCACATTAGCGCGTCGTCAGATAGCGTGCAAGATGCAAACTTGGTTTTATTATCCTCCGAACAGTTGCTAACTCGGAATACTGATTCAAGTTTCTCGAACCATCTGGTGAGACCAACCGGTCCCTCGGTTCCACTGAAGTTATGCGGTTTACAGCTCTGGAATTCCTTGTAAGTACACCAATTTCGAACGGGTGGGATAACCAGTGGTGGTGGCGGTGGAGCTTGGAGGTTTCTTTCTGCTAGGGCTGTGGCTACCTGTTCTTGGATCATCTCTTCAATTTGAGCAGCGGTAGGTGTGGATCGACAGTTAGCCATGATGTTCTAAACAAAAATTTTGACTTAAGTCAAAATCCAGTATGCAAATAGTAATAATACAGTATATAGTAACCAATCATGGATTCAAAACATCACATGTTATTAAATAACGCATCTAGGTACAAATACCACAGAATCATCGTATAGTAATGTAAATAGAACATCTTGCAAGAATTTAAATAACGCAAAGTTCCATTAATAATAATAAGTTTCATACATTTGAATAAGTTCGTACAATACATAAATAATACAATAAACTACAACTAGATTACATCATGAAATCTAATACAAAATTCCTACGGTGAAGGTGGGTGTAGGATGTCCAAAACCTAAGCCATCTGCTCCTCGAGCTTAGTAACCCGAGCTCGGAGAATCTCCACCTCCCTTGTCAATTCCTCGACAGTGGGAGCTGGTGGGGCGGGCGGTGCTGGTGGTGCAGGTGGGGCCGGTGGAACGGATGGTGCTGGTGCTGCCGACGGTGCGGGTGGAGCGGGTGATGCAGACTGCACGAAGCGGGGTTCAGATGTCCCGGCTCCAGAAATAGTCAGCACGTAACGAGGTACCTTACATATGAGTGGGTCGGCAGGGTACGGCACAAGCCGCTTACGGGCAGTAACCCTCTGACACCGACCAAAAGCGTCAGTGAAAGCACGACCTCCATTCACCCCTAGAATGACGGTGCCATCAGGATGGTACCGCTTCTTCGGCGGGGTGGAGGGTACCTGTACAGGAACGTCATCGAGGTTCTCTTCGTCGGAGTCACTGGAGTCATCTGTAGAGGAGTCATCGGATGAAGGATCATCAGAATCATGTGGTGGTGACACGGGTGGCTGAACTGGTAGTCCGAATGCGGCCAACATCTCTCTGTGTTTGAATGGTGGAATCAGCACTAAACGTCCATCTGGAGTGCGTCGGCACGGTATGCGCATATGGTTGCGAAATGGCCCTTCCCCGAACTCCGCGGGGATCACAACACCACCGATGCGGGGCTGTGAATCCGAGGGTCCGGGAGCAGACGGAGCTGGAATCTCCGTAGGGTTCACGTGTCCGTCAGTAGTAGCCACTGGTGCAGGCGGCTGGCTGCTAGTCCCGGAAGATGATGCGCCGGGGTCACTCGTGCGTATCGGGATCGGTGGATCGGCAACGGTGGTAGGTGGAGTAGATGAAGTGTCTAAACTGCCCAAAACGCTAGCAGGTGGTACATCCGACATCTGAACAAGGAAAAATAAATTTTCCATGTCAGTAAGTCATAAAGCAAGCACGTATTAGGCCAACAGTTTAAATCATGTATAACAATAAGTAGCATGGAAATAATAATGAATCGTTCAGAAGTAGCATGCAATCGAAAGCAAGTAATATCATGCAGTAGTGAAATCATGTAATACCATACGGCATATAGTAGTAACAGTAAGCAGCAGCATGCAGTAAGTTCAGCGGAAACAAGTAAACTAGCAAGTTGTAGATTAGTCCTATTAGTGAATCCTACTTGGGTTGGTCTTAGACTCACTAATGAAACCTAATTCCCTAAAACCAATGCTCTGATACCAAATGTGATGCCCCGTACAAAACCATCGTGTACGAATCATCAACAACAGGATCATTACAAGGTTAAGTACTATATGCGTTTTCAAAAAGAGTTTGCGTTCAATAATAAAGTGATGTCTAAATCAACATCGAATGTTTTACAATCCAAAAGCATGCTTCACTAAGTAGAAGCAAATAATAAGTGTATGTGACCACAACGGTCGTTACAAGTCATAGTTCAAAAGTACGAATGTTTGAATGCAAAATAAAGTAGTTCATGCGATAGCAACTTTAAGCAGCGGGTGTCTACGGCACGACTAGTACACAGCGGAAGCTAACCTCAAGCACCTGAGAAAAACATGCTTTAAAATGTCAACACAAAGGTTGGTGAGCTATAGTTTAAGTATAACAGTAAGTAAGGTAGGCCACGAGATTTCAGTGCTACAAAGAGCGTTTCAAAATAGTTTGATAAAGTATATGTTAACCGTGGGCACTTGGTAACTAACTTAACGTTTATACCCCCTGAAAGTACACTTGGCAAGTGCGTATGTTTACGAAGTATTAAACACTCGTTAAATGCTAGCGCTACTAGCCCGAGTGGGGATGTCAAACCCTATGGATCCATATCTAAGATTCGCGTTCACGGTTCAAAAACCAATGATTAAACGTTACCGAGCTAAAGGGAATGTTTATGCCGTTGTATAACCCACACATATATAAGTTTAAGTACTCGTGCCTAGTATGTAAAACATAAAATCCGCATGTATTCTCAGTTCCCAAAATAAGTTAAAGTAAAAAGGGAATGCTATAACTCACAATGATAATGTAGTCGTAAAGTCGAGTCGGGAAAAGTGTGCAAGTAATCGGTCCGAAAGTCCTCAACCTAAGTCAAATAGTACTAAGTCAGTAAATTGGCCGAATAGGTTTAAAAGTATGTAAATAAGGTCTTAAAGGTCATCATCATTCATCATCAAACAAAAGGAGCAAAGTAAGTTTCGTTTATGAAAGTAGTTTAAAACAAAGGCTGACTTCAATCAGTCACCACGGCCTCTACCCTTACTAAATTAAGGTGAGACCAGTGGCCATGGCTCCGTATATGAGCCCTTTAAGTGTGGTAAAATTTACAGAAGAAAACTCGTCTTCTTTTGACCGTGGCGACGGTCTAAGTGCGAGTAGGTCAGAAATTTCTGCACAACGTTAAAGGACATAGTGACGATCGGAGGGCCATAAATCCTAAACTGTAACTCGGATTAAGACGAGTCCTATATGAAAAGTTATCTAATCGAAAAAAGCTAACTGAAAATCATAATCACAACAGCCCGGGTCTACTGGTCTGTTACAGAAACAGCAGAACAGTAGGCAGATAACAGTAAGTAGAAAAAATAATGGGTTCCGGTGGGTTTGGTGTTTGATGTTCATCATGGTTCTCATCCTTGATGCCTATAGCTTCAAGTGTACAACTCATTGATGTGTTTACATCATATTTACCAAGTTTTGACCATCATAACCCTTGTGCAAGTCCAAGACATGTAGCACAACTTCACTTAAGAGTTGTAAGTGTTTTGATGAACCAAAGTTACATCAAAGTCTTAGATCTAACACATACATGAACTTTAAAACTAATAATAAGTTACAAACTTGAAAGTAAACTAACTAATCAAGATCTTAAGATGTAGAACATAGTTCTTAGTTAGATCTTGAAGATCCAAGACTCAAAAGTCTAGATCAAGCATAAGTATACAAAGTTATATTTAAAGAAAACTTATTTACATGTTCTTGAACTTTTAAGTTAACTTTAAGTTCCAAGAGATATGAGATCAAGACTAACTTGTAGTACTTGACCAACAACAACCAAAATCATAAAATTAAAGTGCAAGTAAAACTAAATAAACAAGTAAAAGGTTCATGGTTGTTCATTCTTTTAAAGATTCAACCAAAGTTTGATCTTTAGGTAAAGTAAACTTTAAGTTTACTTCAAGAACTACAAGTATGATTTCAACACATGAACTTACAAACTTTTGAAACAATAATTGTAGAATCATAAACTAGTAGGTTTATGTTCTTCTGTTCTTGAAAAAAATACAAGATATTATGGAGAATCAAACTAAAGAGTTTGATTCTTAAACATGTAAGTAAATAACTAACAACAATATTCAAGTAACTACTAATCAAAGACAAGTAACATTTAAACAAAAGAATGATGATGATGAATGATCTTGGTTTCAGTTTTGTAAAGAAAAGAAGAAGAGAAAAGAAGTTCATAATACTTACAAGTATGAAGAGAAAAGAAAGAAAGTTTGAGAGAAAAGTGAGTGTGTGTGTGTAAATGAAATGGGACTAGTGAAGAATGCAAGTATTAAGTGATCAAAAAAAAAAAAGATTTTGAACTCCCACTCCCCTTGGGAGGTCACGGCTCAGCAGAAAAAGGGAGGGGGGAGAGTAGTCCACAAGGTTATGCATGGTAAAGCTCATAAAAGTTGGATAATAAGGTGGTATGTGCATGGGGATGATGTGCAACTAGATTCCAAGGTTCATAACTAACTAGTTAGAGTTTAAAATGATACTTACATGGCTAAGTGGGCTAGTTAATCCACTTAAAAGGTAGGGTGGGCTTCTAAAGTCCAATAACTCTAGTAAAGGCCCAAGTTCAAATAAAAGCCCAAGTATGTATGTAATTAACAAGTTAATCCAATTAAAAGCCCAAGTAACTAACTAACAACTTTAGTTAATTAAAATGATTAATAAACTTAATCATGAATGTAAATAATACTTGAAAATATTATTCGTGTAAGTTTCGGGTGTCACAAAGACATTTCGGGCAATTAAAGTCAAGTTCGGGCAATCATGGCAACATGCAAATGTAATGACATACATTCGTTTAATCACATATATTAATAATAATAATTATTAATAAATAAATGTTGGAAAATCCAGGGTCGTTACACACTACCACTTGATTGATTAGTTAAACTTAAAAGGTGTGGTTGTCATTCTTCCTTTGGCCAACATATACGTTTAACAAATAACACTACTTGCAAGTTGCAATGCTTTAATTCGTTCCTTTTTGCTTTCTATGATGAACCGAACCAATCAACAGCCCACTTTATACATTTACATTTCTAGTACCAAATGAACCCCACTCAACCACTCTCAACTTAATAGGTGTTATTATTGATGATTAAAATAAAAACGATGATGATTTATGGTTACGATAAAATGATTGAATGACGATGAGGGTTAGATTAGGTAATAATGGTTAAGATCGATACTAGTTGATGATGTTATATTAGGATGATAATAATGAGTATGATGATAAGGACGGTGACAAAATGAAAATGAATGATGAAGATTTCGTAATGAGATGATCTTGATGATGATATTATGATTACTGTGATTATCCAATCGATCGGTTTAATGAAGAAGAAGGGGCAGCAGGAATAGTATGGGTTTAATAGGTTTAACAGGTTAATTAAAACAGAAAATAAGAATCAGCGGAATGGTTAGGCGTATGTTGGTTTAAGCGAGAGGTGTTGAGTTCGAATCTAGGTTGATATGGTTTATTTTCTTTTTCAATTAGAAACTGCACAAGCTGGGTTAATGGATTGAAATTTTAACGTCTTGGGCCGGTTAAAACTGAATTAATATACCGGGCTTCTAGTTGATCATGTTGGGCCAAGTTTATTTGGAACAAAAATAGTATAAACGGGTTAAATAGATTTGGGTCTATGATTTAAACAGAATAACAGAATTAGGGGGACGGTTAGGTATGTTTCGGCTTTGCGGGAGGTCGCGGGTTCGAGCCCTGTCTGGGGCATTATTTTAAGAAGCTCTTTAAAGGTAGTTTTATTATTTTCATTATCATTATTATTATTATTATTATTATTATTATTATTATTATTATTATTATTATTATTATTATTATTATTATTATTATTATTATTATTATTATAGATTAGAATTAAACTTAGAATTAGAACTAGAATTAGAAACTAAAATTTGTACTATCATTTTTATTATTATTATTAAAAGAATCTTTATTTTTTTATTAAAATTTTTATTAAAATTTTCATTTTCATTAAAATTATTAGTATTACCAAAAGTATCATTTAGAATTATTTTTTTTTGTATTATTATTATTATTGTTATTAATAAAACTACCTTTTTATTTAAAAATTTCATTATCATTATTGTTATTATATTATTATAACAAATAAATAATTTGTATATGAAAATATACTTTTAGTAATATTACATATGAGTATGTATTAATCATATTAACATTTTTTTATATATAAGTGTTCATATATAACAAATTAGGTATTTCTAATAATACTAACCATACATAAATATTAATATAATTATATAAATATTAATCATTTAATTTATATTCACAAATTAAAATATATAACTTAAGATATAATATATGAATTTGTTCGATTACGATCATAGGTGTATATATATATATATATATATATATATATATATATATATATATATATAAACGATATAGGTTCGTGAATCCAAGGCCAATCCTATAATTTTTCAATGTCGACATATGTATTTTTACTACAAAATACATTAGGTGAGTCCATTTGCTCCTTTTTACTCTTTACATTTTTGGGACTGAGAATACATGCGCTGTTTTATAACTGTTTTACAACTGCTTTATTAAATGCCTTTGAAATCTATATTTTTGGACTGAGATGCTTTTATAAATGTTTGACGAGATAGACACAAGCAAAACATTCCTCGAATGAATTATTATGCAGACAGAAGCTCTGTGGATTATTATTGAATTAGTTGGACGTTATAATTGCCACTAATTATTGTGAATATTTTCCCTTGATTATTATTGCTTGGTAACCTAAGAATTAGAAACGGGTATGACCCTAATTCACGCGAATCCTAAAGGTAGCTACCAGATTTAACACCCCCACCCAGAATGTTCACTAGACGGAAGAGCTAGTGGGCGTGGTGTTTATTACTTCGAAGTTTATATATTATACAGACGAGATGTTCTGTTTTTGGGGATTTTATTGATGCGCATTATATGTTAAGGTCAGTTACCAAGCCAAGCTATGAAAGCAATGAAAATTGAATGTTATGTATCGAGAGAATGATTTTATACACAGGTTATGTGTATGTTATATTTTTGTGCACGCGATATGTGTACAGTTACTAAGATTTATGAAAGATGATTTCGTACACGAGAAAGGTGTAATGTATTTAAAAGATATCGCATGTACATTACAGGTGGGTATAGGATTCGGGCCCATTTAACACGCACAATTACGTCAGCGGTATTTAAAAATGGTCGCCCTAGAATTAGGGGAACCTTGCTATCTTCTTCCATTTCGAGGACAACGAAGTCGGCAGGAAAGATTAAATGATTGACTTTAACTGGTAGGTTTTCGGTAATACCAATAGGATAGTTAAAAGTTCTATCTGCTAGGCGTATACACATCCTAGTTTTTTTTAGATCACCTAGGTTTAGTTTTAAGTATAAGGAGTGTGGCATAAGATTGATACTTGCGCCTAAGTCAGCTAATGCATCGTACATTTCTGAATCTCCCATCAGACACGGAATAATGAAACTACCAGGATCTCCAAGTTTCGGTGGCATCTTTTGCTTTTGCAAAATCGCTGAGCATTCCTCATTGAGGAATGTGGTTGAAACTTCTTCATATTTACCTTTATCGGCTATGAGATCCTTAATAAACCTTCCATAATTTGGCATACCCCTAAGAACTTCCGCGAGTGGCATGTTAATGCTAATTTGCTTGATCATATCTGCAAATTTTTGATATTGGCTCGCGAGCTTGTCTTTCTTTAATGCTTTCGGGTATGGAATAGGTGCTTTGTGCACCTTCAATGGTGGTTCTTCACTTTTCTTTGATATGATCTCAGGTGGATCATCTTTTTCTTGTTCTTTCTCAACATGCTCATCTATATCAACAGGTTCTTGTAAAATAGGAGAAGATAAAGGAACTTCTGAGGTTTTACTAGTTTCTGGGTTAACAGTTAAACCACTTCTAGTAGTTATAGCATTTACATGCTCATTCCTTGTTTGATTGTTATTGGGATTCACTTGAGTATTTGAGGGGAGAGCGCCTGGTGGCCTCTCTGATAGTAACTGTGAGATCCTTCCAACATCTCTTTCTAAATTCTGAATCGTAGCTTGTTGATTTCGAATTTGTTGAGTTTGAATTTCTGCAGTTTGTTCGTGCTTAACCATAAAATCTCTTAAGAGATCTTCTAAACCAGATTTCTTCTCGGGTTGTGGTTGTATAAGTGCTTGTGGTTGTGGTTGTGGTTATGGTTGATTGTGTTGGAAATTATTTTGATAAATTCGTTGAGGTTGATTTCGGTTGTTTAGGTTATTGTAACCTGGTGGTGGATTTCTTTGATTTTGATTTTGATTTTGGAAATTCCGGTTGTTTTGGTAAACCGGATTTCCTCCTTGATAGTTATTATTATTTATACCTGAAGGTCCCTCTGTTTGATAGTTGTTAATTGGAGGATATTTTCGGTTATTTGCTTCTATCGCTGGGAAATCGTTGAAATTCATTTCACCTTTTCGCAAGTATCCTAGGAAATTTGCTTGCTCTTCCATCGTTGTTTTATCACAATCTCTAGTAAGATGGGGGCCTTGGCACATTTCACATCCTACCCTGATAGCATGCATTTCCTTGGTTACTTTCTCAATTTGTCTTACTTGATTTGCCATTTGTACTTTTAAAGAAGCAATTTCATCATTGCTTTCGATATTAGCAACGGTTGATGATCTAGAGAATTCTATCTCTTGATGCCAGTTATGGGAATGTGCTGCTATATCGGCAATGATTGTGTGAGCGTCTTCCGGTGTTTTCTTCATTATCGAACCACCAGCTGCAACATTGATATCTTTTCTAGTAGCAACATTTACTCCTTTATAAAATATTTGGACTTTTTGGAATGTATTCAACCCGTGTTGAGGACATACCCTCAGCATTTTATTGAATCGGGTCCAAGCTTCATAAAGAGTCTCATTAAGCTTTTGTTTGAAGTGATTTATATCACTTTTCAATTTTGCTGCTTTTGAAGCAGGGAAGAATTCTGACAAAAACTTGTTCATCATATCATTCCAATCTTCGATATAACCTTCTGGTAACGAGTCTAACCAATCTCTTGCATCGTCTTTTAGGGACCATGGAAATATTTTCAAACATGCGACTTCATCGGAGACATCCTTGATTTTGAATAGTTTGCAAATGATTACAAACTTACGAAGATGCTCGTTAGCATCCTCATTTGGAGCTCCACCGAATTGGCATGTATTAGTCACCATGTGAAGGAATTGACCTTTTATTTCAAAGCCGTCAGTCATCGTAGGTTGGATGATTGCGTGGCCTTGACCTGTTCTTGTCGCCTTCATTAATGCTTCCATCGTTTGATTTGTAACAGCCATATCTAGTTCTATGATTTGTTGAATATCTGGTTCAGAGTTAGAATCTACTGAAAGTGATTCTAAATCCTCAGCGAGAGACTCTACTTCTTGAGCTCTTAAGCGTTCGTGAAATTCTCTTTCGAGTTCAGGATATGGAGAAGTTAATTCAGTGTTGGAGGAACGTAAATTCATGCATTAATTTCTATCATAACATTAAAAGCTTTTCTAGGAATGAATTCCTATAAAAGGATCGAATAACCTAAAGTCTATTAAAATATTTTAAACAAAACCGCTCCCCGGTAGCGGCGCCAAAAAGTTGATGCTTTGAAACAGTACCTTTATTTATGAACGGATTTGAGTTGTTTTGTTACACGAATTGTTTTATTGTTTATATGGTGTTTTAACGATTTTAGGTTGGTTTCAAACATATATAGGCAACTGGTCCTATCCGTGTAGTTTAGTTTGTTGGTAAATCCGGTTCGTTCCACAGGGAGACAGTGTTCAATGGTTTTTTAATAGTCTTTGAAGTTAAACTTATTTTAAGGGGGTTTTGGATTAGGAATTGATAATACTACATAATAATAAAATATAACTCAATCCTAATTTAATTGAACTACTAATTAATACGAATACATTATTTATAATTATTATCTTAAAAGTGAATTAATTGAAATTATACTAATAAATTTATTACTAAATGATAATTAATAAAATAATAACTTTTAATAAAACTAATTGTTTAGAATTTTTGTTTTTCGCAATTATAATATAAATTTATTTAAATTAACTAAATAGCATGTTTTAACTAAATTAATATAAATTAAGAGGAATTATAATAATTAACTAATTATAAACTAATTACTAATTATAAATATCATAATTAATACTAATTATAAATTAATAACTTAAATATAATAATAAAATATTTAAAACCCTAGATTTTAACCTAATTCACTACAGTACTCGTATTTATACTTACACGTTTCGCATAGTATTATACGAGTTCCGCGTATGTTTTAAAATGTACGCGTATCGTGTAGAATTATACGCGTTCCGCTTATGATATGATTGATGTGACAAAACAGTGACGAATAAACTGAATTATAATGTTGTGTACTAATTTTTTTAGTTTTACTTTACTGAATAAATAAACGTAAATAATAATAATAATAATAATTAGCAATATATAAATAGGGAGTGTTTATTTAAATCTGTCACCTCTAGATCCATGGATTGTTTTAAGTTTAAGCTCGTATTAAAATGTTTAGTATAAAACTTATATTTTCCTTCCGAATAAATAATAAGTTTTGACTAACTAAATTAAATCTAATTTTCATTGGATTATATTTAGATAGTTACTAGTCCTTAAGTATTTAAATTGAGACCCAACCCAGTTTTGACCTTCGCCAAAACCCAAATCATAACGGTTTACCTTTTTACAATTTCACTATTATATGACTAGTGATATTACCCAAACCACCGAACCTTACTTTTAATTTAGTGTTAGTAAATTAGTCATAAGTTCGTCTAGATCACTTTTAATGTTGAAGCTTAATTTATATAAATAAAAATAACTTTCGTTATTTTAATCTAACAAATTAAGTGACAGGGGTTAAATATCCAAATACATAATAATGGTTCTTTTAATTAGGCTCAATGTTAAAAATACTAAAGTTACCTTTTAATTTTTACAAATGATAACAATCCATTTCACTAGGGCTCTACATCTAAGCAAACATTAGGGAAATTAGCTACTCATTATACTAGGGAAAACGTAAAATATAAATATACAAACATAATAATAACGATAAAAATTGATAAAGATAATTTTAATAGAATATACTTACGAAAATCTTCACTCTCATTTACTTTAAACGGTAGAAAATTACAATAATAACACCCCTTTAGCGCGTACAATAATACACTTAATCACGAACAATACACCCTTAATATTTGAAACTATCCTAATTCTTCAAACTTGGAAATTAATTTGGTACAGAACTAAATTATACGGAGTACTTGAAAATACAAAATAGTAACTAAAGTAATAAATTGTGATGCAAAGTAATTGGTGTAGTATCTCTGTCTTGAACTAGTATCAGTATTATAGCATTTGAGAGTTTGTGTAGTAGGTCAAAAGTATCATCTTTGCTGTACCACTTGAAAAAGAATCGATATTAAAACATAAAAGCAACCGTCCCATTTGCATTTGAATCTGGATCTGGACAGACTATTACGCGTTTCGCGTAGATACCCACACGATCCGCGTAAGGCTTAAATACTACGCGTTTCGCGTAGACCTTCACACGTTTCGCGTAAGTGTAACCGACAGTTTTCTAATTTTTATTTTATGTTTTGCTCTCTGTTGATCCCGTGTTTACGTATATCGACTTGGAACTTTTTATTTGAACTCTTCTCTTCGATCATCTTGAACTTGCATTCGGGTAAACATTATCTTGATACATATTTGGTTTAAATCCGTCATTTTTATCGTTGTTTTATCAAACTTCAAGCTCGTATTTACTTTTGTCATTTTTCTCGTGAATAATACCTTTGAATGTCTTCGTTTCGGTAAAAGCTGATGAAATATAAATGATATTGTGTCGGAATATATGTATGTTTAAAGCAATATCAAAATACCCCACACTTGAACGTTGCTTGTCCTCAAGCAATTACATCTTCTAAATAGAATCGGAACATTACATATTTTTCCATATCGAACATTAAATCACACAACACACACTACACGAAATGAAACACACGCTATATGGAATAAGTTGGACACACTACACAATTTTTATTGAATCACATGCACACCACACGAAATGAACTTCTGACAACAGAAACAAACATGAAACTCGTGATTAAGGTTTAAAAATTTGGATCCTTAGGGAAAAATGGACCTTGTGAAAACATTTTATGATTTTATAAAATGGCATGCTAGTTTTTACACTAGACACGTTTTTCGGTTTTAACCTCAAATTCCAGTCGAGGGTAACTGAAAACCGTAGTCTCAGTCGACGATTAGCAAGCTATCCGCCCCCATAATTAAAGTATCATGGAACTTGAAACCGAATGTCCTAAAAATGGTTTTACACAATATAATTCATAAAATAGCATAAGTTTTAGAGTAAAATTATATCGTGTCCAAATATCATCGGTGAACCATGAGTTTGCACACCTCAATTTGTTATGGCATATGTATGTTGACCGCGGTCAAACATAGATGCGGTTGATCTTTACGGAGATCATCCATCCGGGGATTAGATTCATAAGTCTTAAAAGCTAATTTGCAATGTGCCCCCCATGGTACGAGACAGATCCATTTCATGGTTAGGATAAGTCTGACCACCAAAAACCCTGTTTGATGCTGAGGTGAGGTGGATTTCCAGCCGATGATAAAGATGATTTTTCAAGATTTTTCGTCAACCAACAGCTGTTCTGGACTACATCTTCTAACATAAGTTAGCAAGTGTGTCATTTTGGAAGACTTTACTTCCTTAATGAGATATTCAGGTTTGTACATTCCAAAGCGATGATATCTGCAATACTTCATAGAAACATGTGATAAATAGTTCTAAACATATGGGGTTTATAAATTCTGTTATACTTGGTTTTCTTTTATATATTTCAATCAAATAAACTTATGTATTTTTAAAGTATGGAGACAATAATTTCGGTTTTTTGACACCTAATCTTTAATTGCTCGTTATTACCTTAAAAATTGATTAGTTATATTTGTTTAAAAATTGTAAAAATTTTCATAAAAACCACTAAATTATAAGTTCTCGAGAATTTATATACTCCCACCCCACACTTAAGATTATGTAATGCCCTCATTACATAAAATCAGATTAAATGTATAAATTTGAGAGGACAAAAAAGTGTAAAGTGTTTAGAACTTCCTTTGTTAAGCAATTGGAGATTGTAAAATGCTTAATGTATGAACATATCCAATCCTTTTTATCAAAATAATGCTTTCGTGTTTCGCTATGTCGAATCTTATCATCGTAAGTACCTGTCAACAAATATGTCAAACACAAACGAGATGGGGTTATACTTTAGTAGTACAAAAATTTTACCCAACACTAAAAGTTTTTGTAGAAATAAAATAAATAAAGGTAAAAGTAAATTAACACACCATAAAAATTATTTTACACAAAACAATTACAAAATAAATAAAATGTTCTAAAACTAAAAAGAAACTAGAAAAATGACCACGCAGGGCCTCCCTGATCTTCCTGTTCCCGCTGCTGTTGCTGCCGTTGTTCATTTAGGCTTTGTTCCTCGTAAAAACGCCTATAAGCTTCCTGACTTACGGCTAGGGCAGCATTTGGGTCATAAGGTGGAGGTAGAGGGTCACCGTGTCCTTGCCATTGGGGATATGAAGGAAAGACTAAGGGTGCGTATTGTTGTGGGTTAGCTGCGTATAAATATGCCTGATGACCCGCCCACTCTAACTGTGCTCCCTGGCCCCTCTGATCGTATCGGATGTTTTCTAACATATTATCCTGAGCCAGTTGGGTATGCCTAATTTCCCCTATTTGCCTAGACAAACTAGTGTATTGTTCTTCTGATCTCCGTCCCCAATTAATCATACGATTTCCTTAAATCTAAACTCAATGAATTAAACGAATTTTGTAGCATATCGAAATCAAAAATACCTGCATTAGACGAACTAGCCTGATCTGGCTGTCTTCGTCTCCTCCTAGTTTCCCTAGCGGGTTCCTCATCCTCCTCCATAGGAGCTGGAGCGACAACTTCTTGTCGTCTTAAACTAATTACCCCACCCCTCACTTGTATAGCCTTAGCCGTCCTATACACGTCCAATCCTAAAGTTTTAACAGCTTGATCTACCGGTTAGATTGGAGGTTCTGATTCACTCGGGTCGAGTCCGAACCAGTTTCCTAAGCACGTTATGTAGTGACCCCCCGACATGTCACTTGTTCCTCTAGCCCCTTTACCAACATGAGTCAAAAAGTAAGCAAATTCATAGGGTATACTAACAAATGTATCCCTATCTCTGATCGCATCTAAGTACCAAAGGTCGATATAATTAATTTTATCTGTATTAGTGAATGACCTTTGGTTTATTGTGTTCGCTATAAACTTATGAATTATTCTAAAGCGAACATCAGTGATCTTTAGGTATGATTCTTGGCCTGGCTCATATGTATTTCTATTAGTGAAAGATTGCCAGACTGTCGAAGAATCATAATTTCCTGTATATCTAGCTCCTGTAAAAATATACTCCCTAAAACCTGGAGTCAACATCTCCTCAACGGTGTAAATCCCTAATGCGTCAGTCACGTTACTTAGGGACATACTTCTATCTACCCCACCCATTCGAAATTGTAGAAAATTAAGGTCATTGATAGTTTCCGGGTGTAAACTTATTCTAACGGTAGAATAGAACTCTAAACACCATTCTCTATATACAGGGCTATTTAAACTAAACAATCTCTCAAAATCATTAATAACCAAAGTCATTCCAAATTCGTTTGTAAAACTTTGATTTAAAATTCCCCTTATTTGCTCATTAAGTTGACTGGGGGTCCTAAAGGAGCCCAGTCCACAACGTATACTGGAGAGATGTTTCTATTAACCAGAGAAAGTAAGTCCTTAACCTTTTGTAATCGGTTAGGTACATCATCAGGAAATCTCAGGTTTGGGTGTAGATTCTGAAGTTGTTGTTCCATTTCCGGTGTTACTTGTTCTTCCCCTTGCTGTTGGTTAACAGCTCTCATTCTAAATAATCCCTGCATAACATTTTAAAACAAGAGAATCATCCCAATTGGGTATGTTAATGTTAGCAAAGAATTCATCCTTGACATACAAGCTTATTTCAACACCACAGGAATCAATAGTTCAACAACAGTTTACTCCTAAAAATTAAAACAAACAACAATAAAACAAAAATCATAATCATAAATCAAGTTTCAAAAACAAAGTTTAATTCCCAAGTGGAAACACGCAATGAGCTAAGCATATATAATCTAATTCAATCACATTGCGTATAATCCAGCTCCTAATCATCTTTATACTTGATTCATGACAATTACAAAAAATTATAAAATTTAGCCGAAAATTAAAATCACAAAATCAATCAATCAAACTTAAATTCCAAGCTTCTACTACTATCAAAACATGTAAAAACATCGAAAAAGACCCAAAATAACACAATTCAACAGCAATTCCTCAATTTCCCCAATTTACATAAACCCTAACTTTTCAATAATTAATTAAACATCAAATTCATATGCTAATCGGGTTTAACATCACACTAACAACATAGATATAGCATTAATCAAGCAAAAATTCAACAATATCATGCATTAATTCGGATTAAAGCCATAAAAATAATAAATGAAAAAGAATTGAAAAACAAGTGGTAAAAATGGGTTTAGGACCCTTACCAATCTCGGCATGTTGAAAGGTAGATGAATTGGAGGAGATTGATAGTGTTAATTTAATGTTTGGGTGTGATTTTTGGGGTTTTTGTGCTTCTCCTTCGTCCTCTCAGTAAGCAAAAACAATAATAATGTGTGAAGGAGAAAAAGAAATCGACCAGATATGGGTTTCTATTTTTGAACCTACGCGTTTCGCGTAGTGTGAAATGTCCCGTTCTTATTGATTAAAAACGTTCCATATTAATTGATTTCGTTGCGAGGTTTTGACCTCTATATGAGACGTTTTTCAAAGACTGCATTCATTTTAAAACAAACCATAACCTTTATTTCATAAATAAAGGTTTAAAAAGCTTTACGTAGATTATCAAATAATGATAATCTAAAATATCCTGTTTACACACGACCAATACATAATGGTTTACAATACAAATATGTTACATCGAAATCAGTTTCTTGAATGCAGTTTTTACACAATATCATACAAACATGGAATCCAAATCTTGTCCTTATTTTAGTATGCAACAGCGGAAGCTCTTAGTATTCACCTGAGAATAAACATGCTTTAAACGTCAACAAAAATGTTGGTGAGTTATAGGTTTAACCTATATATATCAAATCGTAACAATAGACCACAAGATTTCATATTTCAATACACATCCCATACATAGAGATAAAAATCATTCATATGGTGAACACCTGGTAACCGACATTAACAAGATGCATATATAAGAATATCCCCATTATTCCGGGACACCCTTCGGATATGATATAAATTTCGAAGTACTAAAGCATCCGGTACTTTGGATGGGGTTTGTTAGGCCCAATAGATCTATCTTTAGGATTCGCTTCAATTAGGGTGTCTGTTCCCTAATTCTTAGATTACCAGACTTAATAAAAAGGGGCATATTCGATTTCGATAATTCAACCATAGAATGTAGTTTCACGTACTTGTGTCTATTTTGTAAATCATTTATAAAACCTGCATGTATTCTCATCCCAAAAATATTAGATTTTAAAAGTGGGACTATAACTCACTTTTACAGATTTTTACTTCGTCGGGAAGTAAGACTTGGCCACTGGTTGATTCACGAACCTATAACAATATATACATATATATCAAAGTATGTTCAAAATATATTTACAATACTTTTAATACATTTTGATGTTTTAAGTTTATTAAGTCAGCTGTCCTCGTTAGTAACCTACAACTAGTTGTCCACAGTTAGATGTACAGAAATAAATCGATATATATTATCTTGAATCAATCCACGACCCAGTGTATACATATCTCAGTATTGATCACAACTCAAACTATATATATTTTGGAATCAACCTCAACCCTGTATAGCTAACTCCAACATTCACATATAGAGTGTCTATGGTTGTTCCGAAATATATATAGATGTGTCGACATGATAGGTCGAAACATTGTATACGTGTCTATGGTATCTCAAGATTACATAATATACAATACAAGTTGATTAAGTTATGGTTGGAATAGATTTGTTACCAATTTTCACGTAGCTAAAATGAGTAGTTTTTACCAATTTAGTTTTGCTCGCCATTTCTTTGTTTCTAATCCGTTTTGAGTGATTTAAGCAGCCATGGTTTCGTATTGAACTTGACTTTATGAAACTAAACAGAAAAGGTATAGGTTTATAGTCAGAAATACAAGTTACAAGTCGTTTTTGAAAGAGGTAGTCATTTCCGTCGAAAGAACGACATCTTGATGACTATTTTGAAAAACATACTTTCACTTTGAGTTTAACCATGAATTTTGGATATGGTTTCATGTTCATAAGAAAAATCATTTTCCCAGAAGTATAGATTTTAAATCAAAGTTTTTCATAGTTTTTAATTATCCAAACCAAAACAGCCCCCGGTTGTAACTACGACGGCGTAAATCCAGTTTTATGGTGTTTATCGTGTTTTCGGGTTTTAAATCATTAAGTTAGCATAATATAGATATAGATCATGTGTATAGTTGATTTTAAAAGTGTAGTTATAAGGATTAATTTTATTTTGCGAACAAGTTTAGAATTAACTAACTATGTTCTAGTGATTACTAGTTTACCACTTCGAATATGATAGCTTTTTATGTATGAATCGAATGATGTTATGAAAATCATTACTACCTTAAGTTCCTTGGATAAACCTACTGGAAAAGAGAAAAATGAATCTAGCTTCAACGGATCCTTGGATGACTCGAAGTTCTTGAAGCAGAATCATGACACGAAAACAAGTTCAAGTAAGATCATCACTTGAAATAATATTGTTATAGTTATAGAAATTGAACCAAAGTTTGAATATGATTATTACCTTGTATTAGAAAGATAACCTACTGTAATTAACAAAGGTTTCTTGATCTTGGATGATTACTTGGAATGGATTTAGAAAACTTGGAAGTAAACTTGCAATCTTGGAAGTATTCTTGATTTTATGAAATTAGAACTTTTGGAATTTATGAAGAACACTTAGAACTTGAAGATAGAACTTGAGAGAGATCAATTAGATGAAGAAAATTGAAGAATGAAAGTTTTTGTAGGTGTTTTTGGTCGTTGGTGTATGGATTAGATATAAAGGATATGTAATTTTGTTTTCATGTAAATAAGTCATGAATGATTACTCATATTTTTGTAATTTTATGAGATATTTCATACTAGTTGCCAAATGATGGTTCCCACATGTGTTAGGTGACTCACATGGGCTGCTAAGAGCTGATCATTGGAGTGTATATACCAATATTACATACATCTAAAAGCTGTGTATTGTACGAGTGCGAATACGGGTGCATACGAGTAGAATTGTTGATGAAACTGAACGAGGATGTAATTGTAAGCATTTTTGTTAAGTAGAAGTATTTTGATAAGTGTCTTGAAGTCTTTTAAAAGTGTATGAATACATATTAAAACACTACATGTATATACATTTTAACTGAGTCGTTAAGTCATCGTTAGTCGTTACATGTAAGTGTTGTTTTGAAACCTTTAGGTTAACGATCTTGTTAAGTGTTGTTAACCCATTGTTTATAATATAAAATGAGATTTTAAATTATTATATTATCATGATATTATGATGTATAAATATCTCTTAATATGATATATATACATTAAATGTCGTTACAACGATAATCGTTACATATATGTCTCGTTTCAAAATCATTAAGTTAGTAGTCTTGTTTTTACATATGTAGTTCATTGTTAATATAATTAATGATATGTTTACTTATCATAATATCATGTTAACTATATATATCCATATATATGTCATCATATAGTTTTTACAAGTTTTAACGTTCGTGAATCACCGGTCAACTTGGGTGGTCAATTGTCTATATGAAACCTATTTCAATTAATCAAGTCTTAACAAGTTTGATTGCTTAACATGTTGGAAACACTTAATCATGTAAATAACAATTACATTTAATATATATATAAACATGGAAAAGTTCGGGTCACTACAGTACCTACCCGTTAAATAAATTTCATCCCGAAATTTTAAGCAGTTGGAGGTGTTGACGTATCTTCTGGAAATAAATGCGGGTATTTCTTCTTCATCTGATCTTCTCGTTCCCAGGTGAACTTGGGTCCTCTACAAGCATTCCATCGAACCTTAACAATTGGTATCTTGTTTTGCTTAAGTCTTTTAACCACACCATCCATTATTTCGACGGGTTCTTCGATGAATTGAAGTTTTTCGTTGATTTGGATTTCATCTAATGGAATAGTGAGATCTTCTTTAGCAAAACATTTCTTCAAATTCGAGACGTGGAAAGTGTTATGTACAGCCGCGAGTTGTTGAGGTAATTCAAGTCGGTAAGCTACTGGTCCGACACGATCAATAATCTTGAATGGTCCAATATACCTTGGATTTAATTTCCCTCGTTTACCAAATCGAACAACGCCTTTCCAAGGTACAACTTTAAGCATGACCATCTCTCCAATTTCAAATTCTATATCTTTTCTTTTAATGTCAGGGTAGCTCTTTTGTCGACTTTGGGCGGTTTTCAACCGTTGTTGAATTTGGATGATCTTCTCGGTAGTTTCTTGTATTATCTCCGGACCCTTCACTCCAACAAATCGGAGACCTGCACTTTCTACCATAAAGTGCTTCAAACGGCGCCATCTCAATGCTTGAATGGTAGCTGTTGTTGTAGGAAAATTCTGCTAACGGTAGATGTCGATCCCAACTGTTTCTAAAATCAATAACACATACTCGTAGCATGTCTTCAAGCGTTTGTATCGTCCTTTTGCTCTGCCCATCAGTTTGTGGATGATAGGCAGTACTCATGTCTAGACGAGTTCTTAATGCTTGCTGTAATGTCTGCCAGAATCTTGAAATAAATCTGCCATCCCTATCAGAGATAATAGAGATTGGTATTCCATGTCTGGAGACGACTTCCTTCAAATACAGTCGTGCTAACTTCTCCATCTTGTCATCTTCTCTTATTGGCAGGAAGTGTGCTGATTTGGTGAGACGATCAACTATTACCCAAATAGTATCAAAACCACTTGCAGTCCTTGGCAATTTAGTGATGAAATCCATGGTAATGTTTTCCCATTTCCATTCCGGGATTTCGGGTTGTTGAAGTAGACCTGATGGTTTCTGATGCTCAGCTTTGACCTTAGAACACGTCAAACATTCTCCTACGTATTTAGCAACATCGGCTTTCATACCCGGCCACCAAAAATATTTCTTGAGATCCTTGTACATCTTCCCCGTTCCAGGATGTATTGAGTATCTGGTTTTATGAGCTTCTCTAAGTGCCATTTCTCTCATATCTCCAAATTTTGGTACCCAAATCCTTTCAGCCCTATACCGGGTTCCGTCTTCCTGAATATTAAGATGCTTCTCCGATCCTTTGGGTATTTCATCCTTTAAATTTCCCTCTTTTAAAACTCCTTGTTGCGCCTCCTTTATTTGAGTAGTAAGGTTATTGTGAATCATTATATTCATAGATTTTACTTGAATGGGTTCTCTGTCCTTCCTGCTCAAGGCGTCGGCTACCACATTTGCCTTCCCCGGGTGGTAACGAATCTCAAAGTCGTAATCATTCAACAATTCAATCCACCTACGCTGCCTCATATTCAGTTGTTTCTGATTAAATATGTGCTGAAGACTTTTGTGGTCGGTATATATAATACTTTTGACCCCATATAAGTAGTGCCTCCAAGTCTTTAATGCAAAAACAACCGTGCCTAATTCCAAATCATGCATCGTATAATTTTGTTCGTGAATCTTCAATTGTCTAGACGCATAAGCAATCACCTTCGTTCGTTGCATTAATACACAACCGAGACCTTGCTTTGATGCGTCACAATAAATCACAAAATCATCATTCCCTTCAGGCAATGACAATATAGGTGCCGTAGTTAGCTTTTTCTTCAATAACTGAAACGCTTTCTCTTGTTCATCCTTCCATTCAAATTTCTTCCCTTTATGCGTTAATACAATCAAGGGTTTTGCTATTCTGGAAAAGTCTTGGATGAACCTTCTGTAGTAACCAGCTAGTCCTAAAAACTGGCGTATGTGTTTCGGAGTTTTCGGGGTTTCCCACTTTTCAACAGTTTCTATCTTTTCCGGATCCACCTTAATACCTTCTTTGTTCACTATGTGACCGAGGAATTGAACTTCTTCCAACCAAAATGCACACTTTGAAAATTTAGCGTACAATTCTTCCTTCCTCAATACTTCTAACACCTTTCTCAAATGTTCACCGTGTTCTTGGTCATTCTTTGAGTAAATAAGTATGTCATCAATGAAAACAATGACAAACTTATCAAGGTATGGTCCACACACTCGGTTCATAAGGTCCATGAACACAGCTGGTGCATTAGTTAAACCAAACGGCATGACCATAAACTCGTAATGACCGTAACGTGTTCTGAAAGCAGTCTTTAGAATATCATCTTCTTTCACTCGCATTTGATGATACCCGGAACGTAAGTCAATCTTTTAATAAACAGATGAGCCTTGTAGTTGATCAAATAAGTCATCGATTCTCGGTAGTGGGTAGCAGTTCTTGATGGTAAGTTTGTTCAACTCTCGGTAGTCGATACACAACCTGAATGTACCATCTTTCTTCTTGACAAAGAAAACAGGAGCTCCCCACGGTGATGTGCTTGGTCGAATGAAACAATGCTCTAAAAGTTCTTGTAATTGGCTTTGCAGGTCTTTCATCTCGCTAGGTGCGAGTCTGTAAGGAGCACGAGCTATTGGTGCAGCTCCTGGTACAAGATCTATTTGAAATTCAACGGATCGATGTGGGGGTAATCCCAGTAATTCTTTCGGAAATACATCGGGAAATTCTTTTGCGACGGGAACATCATTGATGCTCTTTTCTTCAGTTTGTACTTTCTCGACGTGTGCTAGAACAGCATAGCAGCCTTTTCTTATTAGTTTTTGTGCCTTCAAATTACTAATAAGATGTAGCTTCGTGTTACCCTTTTCTCCGTACACCATTAAGGGTTTTCCTTTTTCTCGTATAATGCGAATTGCATTTTTGTAACAAACGACCTCTGCTTTCACTTCTTTCAACCAGTCCATACCGATTATCACATCAAAACTCCCTAACTCTACTGGTATCAAGTCAATCTTAAATATTTCGCTACCCAGTTTAATTTCTCGATTCCGGCATATATTATCTGCTGAAATTAATTTACCGTTTGCTAATTCGAGTAAAAATTTACTATCCAACGGCGTCAATGGATAAATTAATTTAGCACAAAAATCTCTACTCATATAGCTTCTATCCGCACCCGAATCAAATAAAACGTAAGCAGATTTATTATCAATAAGAAACGTACCCGTAACAAGCTCCGGGTCTTCCTGTGCCTCTGCGGCATTAATATTGAAAACTCTTCCGCGGCCTTGTCCATTCGTGTTCTCCTGGTTCGGGCAATTTCTAATAATGTGGCCCAGTTTTCCACATTTATAACAAACTACATTGGCATAACTTGCTTCGAAACTACTTGCTCCGTCATTACTCGTTCCGACACCATTTGTTCCTTTCGTTCTGTTAACCCCTGGTCCGTAGACCTCACACTTCGCCGCGCTATGACCATTTCTTTTACACTTGTTGCAAAATTTGGTGCAGAACCCCGAGTGATACTTTTCACACCTTTGGCATAGCTGCTTCTGATTGTTGTTGATGTTGCGGTTGTTATTGTTGTTGGGATGATTGTTGTAGTTGCTGTTGTTGTTGTTGTTGTTGGGCCGTTTGTTGTAGTTGCAATTGATGTTGCGATTGTTGGGATAATTGTTGCGATTATTGTTGTAATTGCTGTTGTTGTTGTATTGGTGATTCTTATCACCGTTTTCCTCCCACTTTCTTTTGACTTGCTTCACATTGGTCTCTTCAGCAGTCTGTTCTTTAATTCTTTCTTCAATCTGGTTCACTAGTTTGTGAGCCATTCTACATGCCTGTTGTATGGAGGCGGGCTCGTGTGAACTTATATCTTCTTGGATTCTTTCCGGTAATCCTTTCACAAACGCGTCGATCTTCTCTTCCTCATCTTCGAACGCTCCCGGACACAATAGGCATAATTCTGTGAATCGTCTTTCGTACGTGGTAATATCAAATCCTTGGGTTCGTAACCCTCTAAGTTCTGTCTTGAGCTTATTGACCTCGGTTCTGGGACGGTACTTCTCGTTCATCAAGTGCTTGAATGCTGACCACGGTAGTGCGTAAGCATCATCTTGTCCCACTTTCTCTAGATAGGTATTCCACCATGTTAACGCAGAACCTGTGAAGGTATGCGTAGCGTACTTTACTTTGTCCTCTTCAGTACACTTACTTATGGCAAATACCGATTCGACCTTCTAGGTCCACCGTTTCAATCCGATCGGTCCTTCGGTTCCATCAAATTCCAAAGGTTTGCAGGCAGTGAATTCTTTATAGGTGCATCCTACATGATTTCTTGTACTGCTAGATCCAAGGTTATTGTTGGTATGTAGCGCATCCTGTACTGCGGCTATGTTTGAAGCTAGAAAAGTACGGAATTCCTCTTCATTCATATTCACGGTGTGTCGAGTAGTCGGTGCCATTTCCTTCAAAATAGTCAAATGGAACAAGTTAATCATACAGAATATTAAGAGTAGTTAATAGTATTTCGTAGCATAATATGAACTCATTTATAAAAGCTTTTTCTTCATATTAGCGTTTTATAAGTTTAAATTCGGGTAGTACCTACCTGTTAAGTTCATACTTAGTAGCTAATATACAATTCAACTACTACAATTCTATATGAAAAACTGATTATAATAATATTTCGCGTTCAAACTTTTATACAATATTTTACAAACTTACAATACCGCTTATTTTACATAAAGCATGAAATATAGCACACAATAACTTTGATACAAGATAGTTGTGAAGATAATTCTAGCTAGTACACAAGTCGTTCAGCAAAGGCAATAAAGACACGTAATTCATACGTCCAGAAATAAGTCATGCATTCTGGTTTTACTAGGACTACTTCCCATCCTTGGTCTTGTGGAACATAACCGTTATGGCCGTTGATAAGACAGCATGTTGTAACGTCGTCAAAGGGACGAGGGTTATGTAATGTCCGACAGTCCCGTAACAATCGAAAAACCTTGTTTCTCAGCCCAACTACTGAGTCCGTGACTTGTGGAAATGTTTTGTTTAATAGTTGTAGCCCGATGTTCTTGTTCTCACTTTGGTGAGAAGCGAACATTACTAACCTGTAAGCATAACATGCTTCTTTATGTTGCATGTTAGCCGCTTTTTCTAAATCATGAAGTCCTATGTTCGGATACATTGAGTCAAAATAATTTCTTAACCCGTTGCGTAAAATAGCACTTGGGTTCCCTGCAATATATGCGTCAAAGTAAACACATCGTAACTTATGGTGTAACATCCTCATTCGGGCCTAGATGTAAGATTACTAATGTGCCCTTAAGTTAGTATTGTGTTACTATGTGCTTTTATTTTTATTTAATATTTATTATTAAATAATAATGTGGTTGGGACCAGTTTGTGACAAGGGTCACAGAACAGGTTTGTTTATTTAATTTGGACTTCGTTTGGGTTACTAAATGATGTACGAAAGATATCAGATAACTGGTAAATACCCGTGTGCCACACAGTGTGGGATTTTAACCCAATTTTGATGACTTGTGCAGTGCATTTCTTGCACTTTCCAGATCCTTCCCAAAATAATACCCCGTACCTAATTCTTTCTCCTTTGAAACCCTAATCATCAAAACTTTTCCTTGAGCTCAAATTGATCTTGGAATCTTGTTCCTTGTTGTCTACTGATTCTAACAAGGTAAGAAACATGTGTTTTTATGTTCAATTCATGGTTTAATTCATAGTTTTGTAAAAAGCTTGATTTTGTGTCAAAATCTATGGATTTGATGTTGTTATGGTCAAAACTTTGTGGGTTTATAGTCTATAACATGTAGTAATTGAGTTGTGGCAAGTTTTGGTGTCGAAAACGAGCTCTAGATCAAGATTTGGTGAATGTAGCTTGAAGTCCGTAGCCTTTGTTCAGTTTCTGATGAAGATGAACACAGTCGGCCGACTGTCGGTCGACAGTCGACCGACTGAGTGTTGAACCGGCCGATTAACGAAGACAACCGACCGACTGAGATTTACATTCGGCCGATTGATGTAATACCAAGTGAGTCGATCGACTGAGAAGGTCAGTCGACCGATTGTATAGACAGTCGACCGACTGTCAGTGTCAGTCGACCGACTGAGTATCCAGGGCAGAATATTTTACCTAAGTGTTGATTTTTAGCCGTTATGCTGCCTGTTTGTATTTTGATGTTTATGATGTAAATTTTGAAAGTGCATAAGTGTTAAGGATAAAATTTTTAGCGGACAGTTTTCTGACAAAATTTTCTGTATTGTGTTATTTGGTGTTTATGGACATAAACTAACTCGTGTATATGTATTTCTCAGGAGAAAAGGAGAAAGAGAAGGTTCAGTGATTAGATAGCTGAACACCTTCTCGTTTGCTGGTAATCGGTGAGTGGGACTAACTGGAGTATATAGTATATAGTAGCATGTTATATTATGACTGCCATGCTTGTTAGATATACTTATTGTTGTGGATAGTTGGTACATAGTGATGACTGCATGTTGGTTGATGCTTGTCTGCTGGAGCCCAGTGCGTCCCTATTGTGTGGTGGCCTCGGTAGGAGAGATCAACCTGCGGGTTGGGTTCCTCATGTGGTGGCCTAGACAGCCGTGGTGTATATATATGTGAATGACGCGTCCGTCGCGTGTGGATTATGTATATACATAGGGTGGTGGAGGAACTTCTGGTAAGCCCCAGTCCGATCAGCTGGTGGTTAATGGTTTGGCCGAGCCGCCAGAGTCTCTGTAGACGGCACTTGGGTGATGTTTGTGTGTTAGACTAAGTGACATGATTAGTATAACACTTATGTATACTATGGCCTGTAGTTAGTCGTACTCACTTAGCTTCGTGCTAATTCCCCTCCATCTCCTCCCTGCAGGTTGTTAGCTTTTGTAGATAGTGCTTTTGGGAGAAGACGGGCATGATGATGTTATGTTTGACAGGGTTAACTCTGATGTGGTCTTTTAGAATATGAACCGTGTACCTTTAAAAACAGAATGTATTTACGTCTCTTCCTATTAATATGTAAATTGTTTTAATGACACGTGACATCGGTTTGTACAAATGTTGATATCGTAATTAATTAATATTATGCTTCCGCCACGTATTAAAAAAAAAATAGCGGTGTCACATATGGGTTTCCCAATGTGATATCCCCCATCTTTCAAATGAAAGTCTCTTATAAACAAAGGCATTCTTGGAACGTTCTTCGAATGTCTTACAAACTGATTTCGCCGTATATAGTTGTGCTGAAGAATTCTGACCGACTCTAGACAAGATTTCATCAATCATGTCTCCGGGTAGGTCTCTTAAAATATTGGGTTGTCTACCCATTTTGTGTTTTTATACTGTAAAATAGACAACAGTTAGATTCATAAAAAAAATACTTATTAATACAAGCAATTTTTACATATATCATAAAGCATAAGCACACTATACTACATATATTACACCATACGAATACAACTATCTTATTCCTACTCGCTCGTTTCTTCTTCTTCGGTTTTGGTTCGTTTTGCCAAGTTTCTAGGGATATATGATGTTCCCCTAATACTAGCTGTCGTTTTCCACAACGGTTTAGAAAAACCTGGTGGTTTAGAGGTTCCCGGGTCATTGTTACAACTTAAGGACTTCGGGGGTTGACGATACATATAAAGTTCATCGGGGTTGGAATTAGATTTCTCTATTTTTATGCCCTTTCCCTTATTATTTTCTTTTGCCTTTTTAAATTCAGTTGGGGTAATTTCTATAACATCATCGGAATTCTCGTCGGAATCCGATTCATCGGAGAATTGGTAATCCTACCTATATTTTGCTTCCTTGGCGGAAATACCATTGACCATAATTAACCTTGGTCGGTTGGTTGAGGATTTTCTTTTACTTAACCGTTTTATTATTTCCCCCACCGGTTCTATTTCCTCCTCCGGTTCCTCCTCTTCCGGTTCTGATTCTTCTTCCGGTTCCTCTTCGGGAACTTGTGAATCAGTCCAATATATATTCGACTCTTCATTATTATTAGGTGAGTCAATGGGATTTGTGCTAGAGGTAGACATCTATCACACAATATCAAACATGTTAAGAGATTAATATATCACATAATATATACATATTAATAATATATAGTTTCCAACAAAAATGTTTAGCAATTATTTTTAAAGATAACACGGTCGAAATCCAGACTCACTAATGCATCCTAACAAACTCGATAAGACACATTAATGCAAATTTTCTGGTTCTCTAAGACCAACGCTCGGATACCAACTGAAATGTCCCGTTCTTATTGATTAAAAACGTTCCATATTAATTGATTTCGTTGCGAGGTTTTGACCTCTATATGAGACGTTTTTCAAAGACTGCATTCATTTTAAAACAAACCATAACCTTTATTTCATAAATAAAGGTTTAAAAAACTTTACGTAGATTATCAAATAATGATAATCTAAAATATCCTGTTTACACACGACCATTACATAATGGTTTACAATACAAATATGTTACATCGAAATCAGTTTCTTGAATGCAGTTTTTACACAATATCATACAAACATGGACTCCAAATCTTGTCCTTATTTTAGTATGCAACAGCGGAAGCTCTTAGTATTCACCTGAGAATAAACATGCTTTAAACGTCAACAAAAATATTGATGAGTTATAGGTTTAACCTATATATATCAAATCGTAACAATAGACCACAAGATTTCATATTTCAATACACATCCCATACATAGAGATAAAAATCATTCATATGGTGAACACCTGGTAACTGACATTAACAAGATGCATATATAAGAATATCCCCATCATTCCGGGACACCCTTCGAATATGATATAAATTTCGAAGTACTAAAGCATCCGGTACTTTGGATGGGGTTTGTTAGGCCCAATAGATATATCTTTAGGATTCGCGTCAATTAGGGTGTCTGTTCCCTACTTCTTAGATTACCAGACTTAATAAAAAGGGGCATATTTGATTTCGATAATTCAACCATAGAATGTAGTTTCACTTACTTGTGTCTATTTTGTAAATCATTTATAAAACCTGCATGTATTCTCATCCCAAAAATATTAGATTTTAAAAGTGGGACTATAACTCACTTTTACAGATTTTTACTTCGTCGGGAAGTAAGACTTGGCCACTGGTTGATTCACGAACCTATAACAATATATACATATATATCAAAGTATGTTCAAAATATATTTACAATACTTTTAATACATTTTGATGTTTTAAGTTTATTAAGTCAGCTGTCCTCGTTAGTAACCTACAACTAGTTGTCCACAGTTAGATGTACAGAAATAAATCGATATATATTATCTTGAATCAATCCACGACCCAGTGTATACATATCTCAGTATTGATCACAACTCAAACTATATATATTTTGGAATCAACCTCAACCCTGTATAGCTAACTCCAACATTCACATATAGAGTGTCTATGGTTGTTCCTAAATATATATAGATGTGTCGACATGATAGGTTGAAACATTGTATACATGTCTATGGTATCTCAAGATTACATAATATACAATACAAGTTGATTAAGTTATGGTTGGAATAGATTTGTTACCAATTTTCACGTAGCTAAAATGAGTAGTTTTTACCAATTTTGTTTTGCTCGTCATTTCTTCGTTTCTAATCCGTTTTGAGTGATTTAAGCGGCCACGGTTTCGTATTGAACTTGACTTTATGAAACTAAACATAAAAGGTATAGGTTTATAGTCGGAAATACAAGTTACAATTCGTTTTTGAAAGAGGTAGTCATTTCTGTCGAAAGAACGATATCTTGATGACTGTTTTGAAAAACATACTTTCACTTTGAGTTTAACCATGATTTTTGGATATGGTTTCATGTTCATAAGAAAAATCATTTTCCCATAAGTATAGCTTTTAAATCAAATTTTTTCATAGTTTTTAATTATCCAAACCAAAACAGCCCCCGGTTGTAACTACGACGGCGTAAATCCGGTTTTATGGTGTTTATCGTGTTTTCGAGTTTTAAATCATTAAGTTAGCATATCATATAGATATAGATCATGTGTATAGTTGATTTTAAAAGTGTAGTTAGAAGGATTAATTTTATTTGAGAACAAGTTTAGAATTAACTAAACTATGTTCTAGTGATTACTAGTTTACCACTTCGAATATGATAGCTTTTTATTTATGAATCGAATGATGTTATGAAAATCATTACTACCTTAAGTTCCTTGGATAAACCTACTGGAAAAGAGAAAAATGAATCTAGCTTCAATGGATCCTTGAATGGCTCGAAGTTCTTGAAGCAGAATCATGACACGAAAACAAGTTCAAGTAAGATCATCACTTGAAATAAGATTGTTATAGTTATAGAAATTGAACTAAAGTTTGAATATGATTATTACCTTGTATTAGAAAGATAACCTACTGTAAGTAACAAAGATTTCTTGATCTTGGATGATTACTTGGAATGGATTTAGAAAACTTGGAAGTAAACTTGCAATCTTGGAAGTATTCTTGATTTTATGAAACTAGAACTTTTGGAATTTATGAAGAACACTTAGAACTTGAAGATAGAACTTGAGAGAGATCAATTAGATGAAGAAAATTGAAGAATGAAAGTGTTTGTAGGTGTTTTTGGTCGTTGCTGTATGGATTAGATATAAAGGATATGTAATTTTGTTTTCATGTAAATAAGTCATGAATGATTACTCATATTTTTGTAATTTTATGAGATATTTCATACTAGTTGCCAAATGATGGTTCCCACATGTGTTAGGTGACTCACATGGGCTACTAAGAGCTGATCATTGGAGTGTATATACCAATAGTACATACATCTAAAAGCTGTGTATTGTACGAGTACGAATACGGGTGCATACGAGTAGAATTGTTGATGAAACTGAACGAGGATGTAATTGTAAGCATTTTTGTTAAGTAGAAGTATTTTGATAAGTGTCTTGAAGTCTTTCAAAAGTGTATGAATACATATTAAAACACTACATGTATATACATTTTAACTGAGTCGTTAAGTCATCGTTAGTCGTTACATGTAAGTGTTGTTTTGAAACCTTTAGGTTAACGATCTTGTTAAGTGTTGTTAACCCAATGTTTATAATATCAAATGAGATTTTAAATTATTATATTATCATGATGTTATGATGTATAAATATCTCTTAATATGATATATATACATTAAATATCGTTACAACGATAATCGTTACATATATGTCTCGTTTCAAAATCATTAAGTTAGTAGTCTTGTTTTTACATATGTAGTTCATTGTTAATATACTTAATGATATGTTTACTTATCATAATATCATGTTAACTATATATATCCATATATATATATATGTCATCATATAGTTTTTACAAGTTTTAACGTTCGTGAATCACCGGTCAACTTGGGTGGTCAATTGTCTATATGAAACCTATTTAAATTAATCAAGTCTTAACAAGTTTGATTGCTTAACATATTGGAAACACTTAATCATGTAAATAACAATTTCATTTAATATATATATATATAAACATGGAAAAGTTCGGGTCACTACATAGTGTTACGCATTTCGCGTGGTTTCTGATTGTACGCGTTTCGCGTGGTATACCACACGGTTCGCGTAAGTGTTCTGCCCTTTTTTTTTCAACTTATAATTAATCAAACTTTTAAAATTTCTTTTATAAATTTATATTTGTTGCTACGGAAATTTTGGTTGTTATACCTAGTCTTTATCCGTTTATAAATTTTAAAATTCAATTTATAAAATTTAATAATTTAAAAGTTAAAGTTTTTAATATTTTTCAAAAACAACTTAAAAACAAAACACTCTATTTATTTTATTTTTTAAATTTTATAAAAGAAAATTAATATTTATAATTAAAAACAAGTACATGAAAAATAAAAATTAAATGAATTTAAAATACACTCTATTTTTTTAAATTTTATATATACTTTTAAACCAACTAATTTTCAAACTTAAAACTTTGTTTCCTATCAACTAGTAGAGACAATCTCGGTTGTTACACCTATCATTACCCACGACAAAAGTTTACAAGTTATATATCTTTACGGTTATTGATAAAAAGTATATTTTTAGTAGTTTTAATTTTTCTTTTGTTTTTGGTGGTTTACCATTTAAAAGATATATTATGAATCCAACAATAAATTTCGTGCAATTTGAAGAACGACAATTCAGTTATTACACTTAGCATTATCGTTTTCAATGAAAACAGGTTAAACTCAAGGTTTATCAATTTTAAATGGTAGACCCTTTTTAATAAAATCACAACAAACAATTACAAACTAAAACACACTAAAACATAAACACACAAAAATTCAAAAATACAAAAATGCGCAAAAATACAAAAAAAAATGCACAAAAACACAATTGGCGAGAAAAAGAATTAGATTGTGAAACCACGTCGACTTGCCTCGTAGTGGAGTCGCATCATTTCGCCCCCTATGGCTTCGTAGGCATAACCTCGTTGGTTTACGAGGTTTTCCCTTGAACATTTAAAAGGCCCTTCTCGGCATAAGGTTACGTACTCGAAATTAGAGTCCGTCTGGTTCTTTGGGCAATTTCCGTAATAAGCCGGTTTTCCACATTTTACACATTTGCCCAAATGACGGGCTCAACGTTTCTTAGCTGATCTTGATTTTCCTTTGGCATAATTTTTCTCGTTAAGTTCTTGCCTTATTTCTTTACTCGCCTGATCGTATCTTCTTTTTATATCTAAAACTACATCTCTCGGTAAAATTTTATCGCATATCAAAAAGAAGTGGTTGTAGACATATTGATTGCGCATCTTGAAAATAAACAATAAATAAAACGAAAAGAAGAAAATAAAAATAGAAAGGTAGAATGGAGGGAGAAGACTAGTTCTTTAGTGTCTGCTAGGGAAAGACCGAACAAACCCCACTCTTAAAAATGAAAATAAAGTTCGAGAATGGAGTTGAAAACCTTAAAGTTACCCTGCATTTACTTGTCCTTAGGGTAGAATGTGATCTCGTCTCTTTCTGTAGTATTGATTCCTTCAAAGTATAATTTAAGTCGATGACCGTTCACTTTGAAAGTTCCACCGTCTTTGCTATATAATTCTGCATATCCAGATGGAAAAACTTGTTTTATTATATATGGCCCATTCCATCGGGATCTAAGTTTCCCAGGTGAAAACTTAAAACGTGATTGGAATACTAATACTTTATCCCCTTGTTCAAATTCTTTCTTTTCTTTTAACCGTGCATCGTGCCATCTTTTAGTTTTCTCCTTGTATGTTTTAGAGTTTTCATATGATTGTAGTCTTAATTCATCTAATTCATTTAGTTGTAAGAATCGGTTTTCTCCGGCTTTCACAAGATCGGTATTACATTCTCTCAGAGCCCAGTATGCCTTGTGTTCAACTTCGACGGGTAGATGACACGCCTTACCGTAAATCAATCGGAAAGGTGTAGTACCGATGGGTGTTTTGAACGCAGTTCTAAATGCCCAAAGCGCATCATCTAGCTTTCGATGCCAGATTTTTGGATTATTTTTAACTGTTCTTTCTAAGATACGTTTAAGACCTTTGTTTGTGTTTTCAACTTGACCACTCGTTTGAGGGTGGTAAGAAGTTGAAAAACGATGATTAACTCCATACTTTTTAAGCACTTTCTCGAGTAGTTGATTTGTAAAATGAGTTCCACGATCACTAATTAATGCTTTTGGAATCCCAAAACGCGAGAAAAGATTTTTAAGAAAGCTGACAACAACTCGAGCATCGTTAGTGGGTAGGGCTTTTGCTTCAGCCCATTTAGAAACGTAATCGACTGCCACGAGAATGTATTTGCATTTGTTAGAAGCGGGGAATGGACCCATGAAGTCAATACCCCAAATGTCGAATACTTCGCATACTAGGATGCTTTGTTGTGGCATTTTGTCTCTCTTGGAGATATTTCCAGATATTTGACAAGCATCACAAGTTTTTATCATATTATATGCATCTTTGAAAATTGTAGGCCAGTAAAAACCTGAGTCAAAAACCTTTTTGGCTGTATAGCTTGGTCCGAAATGTCCACCAGCCGGTCCTTCATGACAGTGCTCTAGAATTTATTGCGCTTCTTTGCCGTATACACATCGACGAATAACTTGGTCAGCCCCTATACGAAAGAGGTTAGGGCTTTCCCAAAAGTAAAACTTCAGATCAGCAAAGAATTTCTTCTTTTGCTGATAAGTTTGATTTTTAACAAGAATTCCTGCGGCTAGATAATTAGCATAGCCCGCAAACCATGAAATTTCTTCTTCTATTTCAATTCTCATAAGGAACTCGTCTGGAAAAGTATCGTGAATAAAAGATTCGTCGAGTGTTTCTAAGTTAGGATTTTCAAGACGGGATAAGTGATCCGCAGCGAGATTTTCAGCACCTTTTTTATCCTTAATTTCAATGTCGAATTCTTGTAGGAGTAGAATCCAACGAATTAGTCTAGGTTTAGCATCTTGCTTTTTGAATAAGTACTTTAGGGTTGAATGATCGGTATAAACAATTGTTTTAGATAACACTAAGTAAGATCTAAACTTATCGAAAGAAAAAACTACTGCAAGGAGCTCCTTCTCAGTAGTCGTGTAATTCAACTGAGCTCCTGTAAGTGTTTTACTTGCGTAGTAGATTGGTTGAAATTTGTTATCTTGACGTTGACCTAAAACAGCTCCCATCGCAAAATCACTAGCATCACACATTAGTTCGAAAGGTTTGGACCAGTCGGGTGATACCATAATGGGTGCATTTGTAAGTTTATCTTTTAGAATTGAGAAAGCTTGTAAGCATTCGTCATTGAAGTCGAATGTACTGTCTTTCTCGAGAAGTTTAGTCATGGGTCTAGCGATTTTGGAAAAATCCTTTATGAATCATCGATAGAATCCCGCATGACCTAAGAAACTTCGAATTCCTTTAACGTTAGTTGGAGGAGGAAGCTTTGATATTACATCGATCTTAGCTTTGTCTACTTCCATTCCATCTCGAGAAATCTTGTGTCCTAAAACAATGCCTTCCTTCACCATGAAGTGGCATTTTTTCCAATTTAAAATAAGATTTGATTCCTCACAACGAATTAACATTCGCTCGAGGATGGAAAGGCATGAATCGAAGGAGTCTCCAAAAACAGAGAAATCATCCATAAAGACTTCCATACTTCCTTCTATCATGTCATGAAATATTGCTATCATACACCTTTGAAAGGTTCCTGGCGCGTTGCATAATTCGAACGGCATTCGTCGGTATGCGAATGTACCAAATGGAGAAGTAAATGTTGTCTTGTCTTGGTCTTTTGGATCAATGGGAATTTGAAAATAACCGGAGAATCCATCAAGGAAACAATAGTATTCTTTTCCCGTTAAACGTTCTAGCATTTGGTCAATATAAGGAAGTGGGAAATGATCTTTCCTTGTGGCATCGTTTAAACGACGGTAGTCTATACAGACTCTCCAGCCAGTGACTGTTCTTGTAGTAACAGGTTCATTATCATCATTAAGAACGACAGTTGTACCTCCTTTCTTGGGTACTACTTGTACAGGACTAACCCATGGGCTATCGGATATAGGGTGTATTAACCCGGCATTAAGTAACTTGATAACCTCCTTCTTTACAACTTCTTTCATGTTAGGGTTTAACTTTCGTTGTCTTTGTACCACGGGTTTAAAATCTTCTTCCATTAGAATTTTATGAGTACAATAAGCTGGATTAATCCCTGGAATATCGGTTGTTTTCCAAGCAATTGCTTTCTTATGAGTTTTTAGAACGGACATTAACCTACTCTTTTCGTCATTGGAAAGTTTTGATGAAATTATAACAGGTAATTGTGATGTACCTTGGAGAAAAGCATACTCCAAATGTTCCGGGAGTTCTTTAAGCTCCAAGGTTGGTGGTTCTTCCAAGGAAGATTATATTCGGAACCTGTTACCATCAGTAATATCTTCAAAGGGTTCATCTTCCTTGGGAATTTCTTCCTCACAACAATCTTCATCGATTACTACTTTCAATAATTCGTCAAGTTCGAGTTCTACATTGAATTCATCACATTCACTCATTGAGGTGAAGTTCGAGGTGTCGACATTTAGTAATTCTTGCAATTCTTTTTTGACACAACAATCAACAATATCTACCTTCTAAAATTCGTCATCGGAAGAGATAGGTTGTTTCATAGCTTTATCTATGTTTAGGGTAACTCTATCTTCCCCTACACCTAGACTAAGCTTTTTGTCTTTAACACGCACAATTGCGTCAGCGGTATTTAAAAATGGTCACCCTAGAATTAGGGGAACCTTGTTATCTTCTTCCATTTCGAGGACAACGAAGTCGGCAGGAAAGATTAAATGATTGACTTTAATTGGTAGGTTTTCGGCAATACCAATAGGATAGTTAAAAGTTCTATCTGCTAGGCGTATACACATCCTAGTTGGTTTTAGATCACCTAGGTTTAGTTTTAAGTATAAGGAGTGTGGCATAAGATTGATACTTGCGCCTAAGTTAGCTAATGCATCGTACATTACTGAATCTCCCATCAGACATGGAATAATGAAACTACCAGGATCACTAAGTTTCGGTGGCATCATTTGCTTTTGCAAAATCGCTGAGCATTCCTCATTGAGGAATGTGGTTGAAACTTCTTCATATTTACCTTTATCGGCTATGAGATCCTTAATAAACCTTCCATAATTTGGCATACCCCTAAGAACTTCCGTAAGTGGCATGTTAATGCTAATTTGCTTGATCATATCTGCAAATTTTTTATATTGGCTCGCGAGCTTGTATTTCTTTAATGCTTTCGGGTATGGAATAGGTGCTTTGTGCACCTTCAATGGTGGTTCTTCACTTTTCTTTGATATGATCTCAGGTGGATCATCTTTTTCTTGTTCTTTCTCAACATGCTCATTTATATCAACAGGTTCTTGTAAAATAGGAGAAGATAAAGGAACTTCTGAGGTTTTACTAGTTTCTGGGTTAACAGTTAAACCACTTCTAGTAGTTATAGCATTTATATGCTCATTCCTTATTTGATTGTTGTTGGGATTCACTTGAGTATTTGAGGGGAGAGCGCCTGGTGGCCTCTCTGATAGTAACTGTGAGATCCTTCCAACATCTCTTTCTAAATTCTGAATCGTAGCTTGTTGATTTCGAATTTGTTGAGTTTGAATTTCTGCAGTTTGTTCGTGCTTAACCATAAAATCTCTTAAGAGATCTTCTAAACCGGATTTCTTCTCGGGTTGTGGTTGTATAAGTGCTTGTGGTTGTGGTTGTGGTTGAGGTTGTGGTTGATTGTGTTGGAAATTATTTTGATAAATTCGTTGAGGTTGATTTCGGTTGTTTAGGTTATTCTAACCTGGTGGTGGATTTCTTTGATTTTGATTTTGATTTTGGAAATTTCGGTTGTTTTGGTAAACCGGATTTCCTCCTTGATAGTTATTATTATTTAAACCTGAAGGTCCCCCTGTTTGATAGTTGTTAATTGGAGGATATTTTCGGTTATTTGCTTCTATCGCTGGGAAATCGTTGAAATTCATTTCACCTTTTCGCAAGTATCCTAGGAAATTTGCTTGCTCTTCCATCGTTGTTTTATCACAATCTCTAGTAAGATGGGGGCCTTGGCACATTTCACATCCTACCCTGATAGCATGCATTTCCTTGGTTACTTTCTCAATTTGTCTTGCTTGATTTTCCATTTGTACTTTTAAAGAAGCAATTTCATCATTGCTTTCGATATTAGCAACGGTTGATGATCTAGAGAATTCTATCTCTTGATGCCAGTTATGGGAATGTGCTGCTATATCGGCAATGATTGTGTGAGCGTCTTCCGGTGTTTTCTTCATTATCGAACCACCAGATGCAACATCGATATCTTTTCTAGTAGCAACATTTACTCCTTTATAAAATATTTGGACTTTTTGGAATGTATTCAACCCGTGTTGAGGACATACCCTCAGCATTTTGATGAATCGGGTCCAAGCTTCATAAAGAGTCTCATTAAGCTTTTGTTTGAAGTGATTTATATCACTTTGCAATTTTACTGCTTTTGAAGCAGGGAAGAATTCTGACAAAAACTTGTCCATCATATCATTCCAATCTTCGATATAACCTTCTGGTAATGAGTCTAACCAATCTCTTGCATCGTCTTTTAGGGACCATGGAAAGATTTTCAAACATGCGACTTCATCGGAGACATCCTTGATTTTGAATAGTTTGCAAATGCTTACAAACTTACGAAGATGCTCGTTAGCATCCTCATTTAGAGCTCCACCATATTGGCATGTATTAGTCACCATGTGAAGGAATTGACCTTTTATTTCAAAGCCGTCAGTCATCGTAGGTTGGATGATTGCGTGACCTTGACCTGTTCTTGTCGCCTTCATTAATGCTTCCATCGTTTGATTTGTAACAGCCATATCTGGTTCTATGATTTGTTGAAAAGCTGGTTCAGAGTTAGAATCTAATGAAAGTGATTCTAAATCCTTGGCGGGAGACTCTACTTCTTGAGCTCTTAAGCGTTCGTGAAATTCTCTTTCGGGTTCAGGATATGGAGAAGTTAATTCAGTGTTGGAGGAACGTAAATTCATGCATTAATTTCTATCATAACATTAAAAGCTTTTCTAGGAATGAATTCCTATAAAAGGATCGAATAACCTAAAGTCTATTAAAATCTTTTAAACAAAATCGCTCCCCGGCAGCGGCGCCAAAAAGTTGATGCTTTGAAACAGTACCTTTATTTATGAACGGATTTGAGTTGTTTTGTTACACGAATTGTTTTATTGTTTATATGGTGTTTTAACGATTTTAGGTTGGTTTCAAACATATATACGCAACTGGTCCTATCCGTGTAGTTTAGTTTGTTGGTAAATCCGATTCGTTCCACAGGGAGACAGTGTTCAATGGTTTTTTAATAGTCTTTGAAGTTAAACTTATTTTAAGGGGGTTTTGGATTAGGAATTGATAATACTACATAATAATAAAATATAACTCAATCCTAATTTAATTGAACTACTTATTAATTTATACGAATACATTATTTATAATTATTATCTTTAAAGTGAATTAATTGAAATTATACTAATAAATTTATTACTAAATGATAATTAATAAAATAATAACTTTTAATAAAACTAATTGTTTAGAATTTTTGTTTTGCGCAATTATAATATAAATTTATTTAAATTAACTAAATAGCATGTTTTAACTAAATTAATATAAATTAAGAGGAATTATAATAATTAACTAATTATAAACTAATTACTAATTATAAATATCATAATTAATACTAATTATAAATTAATAACTTAAATATAATAATAAAATATTTAAAACCCTAGATTTTAACCTAATTCACTACAGTACTCGTATTTATACTTACACGTTTTGCGTAGTATTATACGAGTTCCGCGTATGTTTTAAAATGTACACGTATCATGTAGAATTATACGCGTTCCGCGTATGATATGATTGATGTGACAAAACAGTGACGAATAAACTGAATTATAATGTTGTGTAATAATTTTTTTAGTTTTACTTTACTGAATAAATAAACGTAAATAATAATAATAATAATAATAATAATAATAATAATAATAATAATAATAATAATAATAATAATAATAATAATAATAATAATAATAATAATAATAATAATAATAATAATTAGCAATATATAAATAGAGAGTGTTTACTTAAATGTGTTACCTCTAGATCCATGGATTGTTTTAAGTTTAAGCTCGTATTAAAATGTTTAGTATAAAACTTATATTTTCCTTTCGAATAAATAATAAGTTTTGACTAACTAAATTAAATCTAATTTTCATTGGATTATATTTAGATAGTTACTAGTCCTTAAGTATTTAAATTGAGACCCAACCCAGTTTTGACATTCGCCAAAACCCAAATCATAATGGTTTCCCTTTTTACAATTTCACTATTATATGACTAGTGATATTACCCAAACCACGAACCTTACTTTTAATTTAGTGTTAGTAAATTAGTCATAAGTTCGTCTAGATCACTTTTAATGTTGAAGCTTAATTTATATAAATAAAAATAACTTTCGTTATTTTAATCTAACAAATTAAGTGACAGGGGTTAAATATCCAAATACATAATAATGGTTCTTTTAATTAGGCTCAATGTTAAAAATACTAAAGTTACCTTTTAATTTTTACAAATGATAACAATCCATTTCACTAGGGGCTCTACATCTAAGCAAACACTAGGGAAATTAGCTACTCATTATACTAGAGAAAACGTAAAATATAAATATACAAACATAATAATAACGATAAAAATTGATAACGATAATTATAATAGAATATACTTACGAAAATCTTCACTCTCATTTACTTTAAACGGTAGAAAATTACAATAATAACACCCCTTTAGCGCGTACAATAATACCCTTAATCACGAACAATACACCCTTAATATTTGAAACTATCCTAATTCTTCAAACTTGAAAATTAACTTGGTACAGAACTAAATTATACGGAGTACTTGAAAATACAAAATAATAACTAAAGTAATAAATTGTGATGTAAAGTAATTGGTGTAGTATCTCTGTCTTGAACTAGTATCAGTATTATAGCATTTGAGAGTTTGTGTAGTAGGTCAAAAGTATCATCTTTGCTGTACCACTTGAAAAAGAATCGATATTAAAACATAAAAGCAACCGTCCCATTTGCATTTGAATCTGGATCTGGACAGACTATTACGCGTTTCGCGTAGATACCCACACGATTCGCGTAAGGCTTAAATACTACGTGTTTCGCGTAGACCTACACACGTTTCGCGTAAGTGTAACCGACAGTTTTCTAATTTTTATTTTATGTTTTGCTCTCTGTTGATCCCGTGTTTACGTATATTGACTTGGAACTTTTTATTTGAACTCTTCTCTTCGATCATCTTGAACTTGCATTCGGGTAAACATTATCTTGATACATATTTGGTTTAAATTCGTCGTTTTTATCGTTGTTTTATCAAACTTCAAGCTCGTGTTTACTTTTGTCATTTTTCTCGTGAATAATACCTTTGAATGTCTTCGTTTCGGTAAAAGCTGATGAAATATAAATGATATTGCGTCGAAATATATGTATGTTTAAAGCAATATCAGTTGGTATCAGAGCGGTGGTCTTAGCGAATCAGGTCTGCATTAGTGTGTCTAACTGATAGTCGTTAGGATACATTAGTGAGTCTGGACTTCGACCGTGTCTACATGTCAAAAGTTTTGCTTATCATTTCGTGTCAAAAATTACCTGCTTATCATTCTTAGTCTAGACACATCTTACTGCATTGATTGTATTAATAGTGTATAGACAAATTCATATCTTAGCATATCTGCTAATTCATATCTTAGCGTATCTGTTACTGTTACCTTTGCTTGACAGCTTCCGTAGATCCCTCCGTAACTTATGGGATTTTAGTATTATATATGCATATGTAAATTATGTATTGCAGGTTACTAATCTACATTCTATAATCTATTTCTTATCGAAAATCCTTCATCTGATCGTATGAGATAAATCCCTCAACCAGTTCAAATTCCTCGAATTCCGACAGCTATTTCGATATGGAGTTTCACCTAAGCTCCGAAAGCATTGTCACCAGAATGAATCAACCAATTCATTTGATGGGTTCGTAGCCTACTTAATCATTGGAGACAAAAAGAAGGTGATCCTTTCCATCAACCAAATTCACCTCTTGGCGAAGAACCTGAAACACTTACCGGTGAAACAGTCCGAAATACCATTTTCACCATCATTTCCTGAATATCTCGTCATGATTACATACTATCTCAGATTCTAAACCTTATTCATTCGTTCGTTCTTACCGACAATCATCCCGGAGTAATCGAAGAAGTCAACGAGCTTCGCGCCTGAGAAATGATTTTTGGAGAATGTGGTGCAAAACCTACCAGCTTTAACAACATCACCAGTACCAACACTACCATTAATAAACAGCACCAGTACCATCAACAATCCATGCCTCAACATCTCATTCTGTACCTCGAAGTATAATCATCGTTCTACGAATTCTTCTACATCCTTGATCTTCGTTTGATATGACGATTATGTAATCTTTAATATTTTAGAGATTATGTATTCTTGTTCTAATGGTAAAGCAAATGAGATTAATATCATATTAACTCATTAAATCCATGATTACATCTGAAGAAAATATATATGTATATATGTTTTCATAAAGGTTGTAATTAAAAATTCTTTTGTACAAACTGTTAATGGTAAAAATATTTTAACTGGTAGGTAATACCTGAGGAATATTTAGATTTCACATTAATAAGTTACACTGTACATTCTTCGAAGCTGATTCAACAGTCATTTACTATCCTACTTACAACCACCAATATATGTATCCGTTCACCGCAGAATATCCCTTTTCATTCAATTTCATATTTGGATTATGATCTATCAGAATTCAACAAGTGGCATAATGAAGAAAACATTCGACATAATAAAATTTGTTAGAAACAAACAAATTAACTATGAGAAAATTTTGTTAAGAATCCACGCTAACTGTTCCTAGCTAACTGATTACATTTTATTTATCGTAATTTATTTATCGCAATTTAATTCTCGCAATTTTATTTATTGTCATTTAATTTCTGTTATTTACTTTACGCACTTTATTTATTATCATTTAATTTCTGTATTTATTTTACGCACTTTAAATATCGGGACACGTATACAAGGTTTTGACATATCATATCGACGCATATATATATATATATATATATATATATATATATATATATATATATATATATATATATATATATATATATATTATTTGGAATAACCATAGACACTCTATATACAGTAATGATCGAGTTCTTTATACAGGGTTCAGGTTGATTCTATAATAATATATATATTTTGAGTTGTGATCGAGTCTGAGACATGTACACGGGCCACGATACGTATTAATTAATTTGAATATTATATATTAAACTATATATGAATGATTGGACTGTTAACTGAGGACTATCGACTGTGGACGAATAATGTTGAACAATTAAAATGAATTAAAATACTGATTATAACATATGAAACTAAATAATTCTTCAAGTTTGCCACTTGATTTCATCTTAAACCTCATTTGTATCTTGACGATTTCAATCTGCATTCACACCTTTCATGATTCTTGAAAACACCTCAATCTAGAGGATGAACCAACCACACTTCATCTACGGAAGGAAAGATTTATGCATATAGTTATGCACCTGAAAACACTCAGAACTTGAGTAAACGTTTAACACGTAGCTGTGCTAGCTTCTTTGGCATTATTATTACCCAAAATAACTTTACAATCCCTTCTCAAGGTAGCAAATTTTGTCACAGCTCCAACAAGTCAACTTCAACTTTTCGTTCGAAACAACCTTATTATAACCTTGATATGTATGCGTGCTCTTTTATTGTTATCGGAGAACCTTTTATATTCCACCATATTACCATCAGCGTTTAATCATCTAAAAACACAATTCTTTTTAAACCACCTCGGATTGATAACCGATGATTCAGATATGGTAGCATTAAATTCAGAGGAAACAGCAAAATTGTAGATGATCTAAACGGCCAAGAGTTTGATGATAAAAAATGGAGTATTGGGAACGCTCGATAGAAAATTTGGTACTGAAAAACGGATTGAGCTAACCATGAAGGAGACCAAGGAAAAATACAAGGACCAAATCCTATATTCAAAGAATCCAAGTAAATCTGGATCCGATGAAATCTTTAGAGGATATCTTGCTCTGTACCCACGTTAAAAACTTGCGGAAAATTTTCTCCATCAATCTTCGAACTTAGAAATTCCAAAATATCATCATAAATATCTTCGATATTTCTGAAGATATTTTCATAAATATTCTCGTCCGAAATTAATTATCTCTTCATGCTATCTATGTTACATCATAAAAGAAACTGATTTAGTTTCTATTATTCTGTAAAATTTGAGTTTAAATTATGAATGATTTCTGGAGAAGTGTTGGGAATTGAAGCATGAGTTAGTATAATATAATGACGTCAGGCCAACGTGGTTATATTACAGTAAGTCATGCTGAGTTTCTAATGGGACGTGATGACTCACAGATCATAACATCATCATGTGCCATGTTACATAACTTTTTCATTCTACTTAACCTCAGAACATAGCAAGAAAATATATTCTTGATAGTTCTATCCATTGTAATCCTGGTAATTTACCAAATCAAATCGTGCTATTACGTTCCTTCCTGCTTAGAACATTATAATCATTCGAAACTCTATACCTACGAATTTTGAATAATTATTCGTTTGACTTAAAGTCGAAAAGAGAAAATAAAAGTTGAATTGAGGAAGAACGAATAAAAGGAGTGAGCTGTGAAAATTAAGAAATGAAGGGGGTGGATTTATAGTGAAATATTCGCCTGAGAAATCGAGACAGATCATCGCATTTAACCAAAGAGGATTCTAATTTCCTTAATTATCGGAGAATCAAATCGTATTATAAAGATTTTCTTTACATCCCTTAAATTCTGGAAATCAACTATGACTATGTCACCAGTTAAGTCGAACCTGCATTCACTCATTATATGCTTTTGTGATAGCTTCACTCGTACTCTTCAGATAAACAAATTGTCTATTCCATATTACTCAATGATGATAAAACTCTATTTATCAGCTCATATTCGTCATGAAAACATTCTTATTGTTAACCATGACGACCTCACTCAATGTTCGGGAACGAAATTTCTTTAACGGGTAGGTACTGTGACGACCCGGAAATTTCCGACCAAATTTAAACTTAAATCTTATATGTTTCCGACACGATAAGCAAATCCTGTAATGTTGAGTCTCGAAAATTTTAGAATTATGTTCATTTATGCAATTTCCCTTTGACTATTCCCGACAATTCATGAACAACTATTTGTAAATAGGTATGTATATATTTAAATAAATATATATATATGATTTGAAATATAATTTACGATGTAATTGTTAGAAATTAATTATGTAAAAATAATAATTATATATATATACAAATAAAGTATATTAAAAAATAAATATTAAATAATTGTAATACTAATTGATGTTCCGATTGATATTAAGCAAGTTAAATTGAAACTGATATTATTTTAAAATAAACGGTGATTCGAAAATGAGTTCTATAAGCTTTAGGCTTACTAAAAATGTATTTAGGATTTAGTTATTAAAACTTTTTATATTTTACTTAGGGATGGGAGTGAATAATTAATGTAATTTTATGTAATGATCGAATATTATACCATAATGACCAAAATAAATAAATATAGTTAATTTAAAATTATGGGATTTTTCTGAACACTTTTATCTGCTACTAAATTACAACGGAGTACGATATACCAATTCGAAGAAAGTGTCAGCACAATAATTCATGATTAAGGCTGCTAACTCATTTAAACATGTTTAACTTTTCGTTTGAATAACTTAATATTATTATTAATATTATATATATATATCACCGTTCTTTAATAATTCTGTGAATTGAACCAAGACCCAAATCTTGGCGAATCTGAATTATTGGAACATACATATATATTACTATTGCAATTACTGTGTAACTTTTGAATTATATGATTATATACATATATATATTTATCTATATGTACGAATATACATAAACAATCTCCTTATTGATAAATCAAAACTATATCACCCACATACTTTCTTGATTTCTGTTTTTTTATTATTCAAATAACTACAAGAACCTAAACCCAATCTAGTTTCTCTTTTACTTCTTCCATTTTGAATTCAACAACAAACATCATCTCGATCATCATCAACCAACCACCATGAAAACCCTTCTCACCTTCGGTCAAACAAACCCATGACCCGCCACCCTCAATCACCATCGACAATCACTATCTCCATTTTATCACCAAGATAACCAAGATATCATCACCCTAAACCGTCGACAACCAAACACCTTCATCAACCACCATCAACAAACTTGACCCATTCTTTTGAAGCTGTTTTCCTGTTTAGCTGCAACGAAACAAAATCAAGATTAATTGTTGCTATATTGTTGTCACTACTACACTGATGATGCCGTCTTGTTTCATATTTCTGTCCGGCGAGCAACCACTACCACTTCACGACTACTGATGCTCTCCCCGTTACTAAAATAGTAATAACTCAAAAGAAGAAGATGAATACGATATTGCTTACTGTTGCTGCTGTGGTGTTTTATTTCTGCTGCTGCAGCTTTACGTGTTTAATACTATGGTGAACGACATCTTAATAAATAATGATAATGAATGATAGATGTGCATTATCTAAAGGTGGTCAATTGGGTTATATATATAATACTACTAAATAGCCTTCTTAATAATGCTTGTAAAGTTGATGGCCTACCAAAATGGAACCAAGAAGAGAGGCGGTATTTTTTTTATCTTCTATACTGAATCCTAGGTCCAAGTATGCCTTTTCGAATTACTCACTACCACTTGATTCATTAGTTAAACTTAAAAGGTGTGGTGGTCATTCTTCCTTTGGCCAACATATACGTTTAACAAATAACACCACTTGCAAGTTGCAATGCTTTAATTCGTTCCTTTTTGCTTTCTATGATGAACCGAACCAATCAACACCCCACTTTATACATTTACATTTCTAGTACCAAATGAACCCCACTCAACCACTCTCAATTTTATAGGTATTATTATTGATGATTAAAATAAAAACGATGATGATTTATGGTTACGATAAAATGATTGAATGACGATGAGGGTTAGATTAGGTAATAATGGTTAAGATCGATACTAGTTGATGATGTTATATTAGGATGATAATAATGAGTATGATGATAAGGACGGTGACAAAATGAAAATGAATGATGAAGATTTCGTGATGAGATGATCTTGATGATGATATTATGATTACTGTGATTATCCAATCGATCGGTTTAATGAAGAAGAAGAAGGGGCAGCAGGAATAGTATGGGTTTAATAGGTTTAACAGGTTAATTAAAACAGAAAATAAGAATCAGCGGAATGGTTAGGCGTATGTTGGTTTAAGCGAGAGGTGTTGAGTTCGAATCTAGGTTGATACGGTTTATTTTCTTTTTCAATTAGAAACTGCACAAGCTGGGTTATTGGATTGAAATTTTAACCTCTTGGGCCGGTTAAAACTGAATTAATATACCGGGCTTCTAGTTGATCATGTTGGGCCAAGTTTATTTGGAACAAAAATAGTATAAACGGGTTAAATAGATTTGGGTCTATGATTTAAACAGAATAACAGAATTAGGGGGACGGTTAGGTATGTTTCGGCTTTGCGGGAGGTCACGGGTTCGAGCCATGTCTGGGGCATTATTTTAAAAAAGCTCTTTAAAGGTAGTTTTATTATTTTCATTATCAATTTTATTATTATTATTATTATTATTATTATTATTATTATTATTATTATTATTATAGATTAGAATTAAAATTAGAATTAGAACTAGAATTAGAAACTAAAATTTGTATTATCATTTTTATTATTATTATTAAAAGAACCTTTATTTTTTTATTTTCATTTTTATTAAAATTTTCATTTTCATTAAAATTATTAGTATTATCAAAAGTATCATTTAGAATTATTATTATTTTTGTATTATTATTATTATTATTATTGTTATTATTAAAACTACCTTTTTATTTAAAAATTTCATTATCATTATTGTTATTATATTATTATAACAAATAAATAATTTGTATATGAAAATATACTTTTAGTAATATTACATATGAGTATGTATTAATCATATTAACATTTTTTATATATAAGTTTTCATATATAACAAATTAGGTATTTCTAATAATACTAACCATACATAAATATTAATATAATTATATAAATATTAATCATTTAATTTATATACACAAATTAAAATATATAACTTAAGATATAATATATGAATTTGTTCGATTACGATCATAGGTATATATATATATATATATATATATATATATATATATATATATATATATATATATATATATATATATATATATATATATATATATATATATATATATATATATATATATATAAACGATATAGGTTCGTGAATCCAAGGCCAACCCTATAATTGTTCAATGTCGTCATATGTATTTTTACTACAAAATACATTAGGTGAGTTCATTTGCTCCCTTTTACTCTTTACATTTTTGGGACTGAGAATACATGCGCTGTTTTTATAACTGTTTTACAACTGCTTTATTAAATGCCTTTGAAATCTATATTTTTGGACTGAGATGCTTTTATAAATGTTTGACGAGATAGACACAAGCAAAACATTCCTCGAATGAATTATTATGCAGACAGAAGTTCTGTGGATTATTATTGAATTAGTTGGACCTTATAATTGCCACTAATTGTTATGAATATTTCCCCTTGATTATTATTGCTTGGTAACCTAAGAATTAGAAACGGGTATGACCCTAATTCACGCGAATCCTAAAGATAGCTACCGGGTTTAACACCCCCACCCAGAATGTTCACTAGACGGAAGAGCTAGTGGGCGTGGTGTTTAGTACTTCGAAGTTTATATATTATACAGACGAGATGTTCTGTTTTTGGGGATTTTATTGATGCGCATTATATGTTAAGGTCAGTTACCAAGCCAAGCTATGAAAGCAATGAAAAGTGAATGTTATGTATCGAGAGAATGATTTTATACACAGGTTATGTGTATCTTATTTTTTTGTGCACGAGATATGTCTACGGTTACTAAGATTTATGAAAGATGATTTCGTACACGAGAAAGGTGTAATGTATTTAAAAGATATCGCATGTACATTACAGGTGGGTATAGGATTCGGGCCCATTTGTACCATGCAGCATTTAAATCTTATGGTCTATCAAAATGATGAATTTTATTATTTTATGATAAACCTATGAACTCACCAACCTTTTGGTTGACACTTGAAAGCATGTTTATTCTCAGGTATGAAAGAAATCTTTCGCTGTGCATTTGCTCATATTAGAGATATTACTTGGAGTCATTCATGACATATTTCAAAAGACGTTGCATTCGAGTCGTCGAGTTCATCAAGATTATTATTAAGTCAATTATAGATGGAGGTATTATGAAATAGTATGCTTGTCGTCAACTTTCAATGTAAAGAAAGTTTGTCTTTTAAAGAACGAATGCAATGTTTGTAAAATGTATCATATAGAGGTCAATTACCTCGCAATGTAATCAACTATTGTGAATCGTTTATATTGTATATGAACGGGGCATTTCAGTTGGTATCAGAGCGGTGGTCTTAGTGAATCAGGTCTGCATTAGTGTGTCTAACTAATAGTCATTAGGATACATTAGTGAGTCTGGACTTCGACTGTGTCTACATGTCAAAAGTTTTGCTTATCATTTTGTGTCGAAAATTACCTGCTTATCATTCTTAGTCTAGACACATCTTACTGCATTGATTGTATTAATAGTGTATAGACAAATTCATATCTTAGCATATCTGCTAATTCATATTTTAGCGTATCTGTTACTGTTACCTTTGCTTGACAGCTTCCGTATATCCCTCCGTAACTTATGGGATTTTAGTATTATATATGCATATGTAAATTATGTATTGCAGGTTACTAATCTACATTCTATAATCTATTTCTTATCGAAAATCCTTCATCTGATCGTACGAAATAAATCCCTCAACCAGTTCAAATTCCTCGGATTCCGACAGCTATTTCGATATGGAGTTTCACCTAAGCTCCGAAAGCAGTGTCACCAGAATGAATCAACCAATTCATTTGATGGGTTCGCAGCCTACTTAATCATTGGAGACAAAAAGAAGGTGATCCTTTCCATCAACCAAATTCACCTCTTGGCGAAGAACCTGAAGCACTTACCGGTGAAACAGTCCGAAATACCATTTTTACCCTCATTTCCTGAATATCTCGTCATGATTACATACTATCTCAGATTCTAAACCTTATTCATTCGTTCATTCTTACCGAAAATCATCCCGGAGTAATCGAAGAAGTCAACGAGCTTCGCGCCTGAGAAATGATTTTTGGAGAATGTGGTGCAAAACCTACCAGCTTCAACAACATCACCAGTACCAACACTACCATCAATAAACAGCACCAGTACCATCAACAATCCGTGCCTCAACATCTCATTCTGTACCTAGAAGTATAATCATCGTTCTACGAATCGTTCTACATCCTTGATCTTCGTTCGACATGACGATTATGTAATCTTTAATATTTTAGAGATTATGTATTCTTGTTCTAATGGTAAAGCAAATGAGATTAATATCATATTAACTCATTAAATCCATGATTACAACTGAAGAAAATATATATGTATATATGTTTTCATAAAGGTTGTAATTAAAAATTCTTTTGTACAAACTGTTAATGGTGAAAATATTTTAACGGGTAGGTAATACATGAGGAATATTTAGATTTCACATTAATAAGTTACACTGTACATTCTTTGAAGCTGATTCAACAGTCATTTACTATCCTACTTACAACCACCAATATATGTATCCGTTCACCGCAGAATAAGCCTTTTCATTCAATTTCATATTTGGATTATGATCTATCAGAATCCAACAAGTGGCATAATGAAGAAAACATTCGACATAATAAAATTTGTTAGAAACAAACAAATTAACTATGAGAAAATTTTATTAAGAATCCACGCTAACTGTTCCTAGCTAACTGTTCTTAGCTAACTGATTACATTTTATTTATCGCAATTTATTTATCAAAATTTAATTCTCGCAATTTTATTTATTGTCATTTAATTTCTGTTATTTACTTTACGCACTTTATTTATTGTCATTTAATTTCTGTATTTATTTTACGCACTTTAAATATCGGGACACGTATACAAGGTTTTGACATATCATATCGACGCATATATATATATATATATATATATATATATATATATATATATATATATATATATATATATATATATATATATATATATATATATATATATATTATTTGGAATAACCATAGACACTCTATATGCAGTAATGATCGAGTTCTCTATACAGGGTTGAGGTTGATTCTATAATAATATATATATTTTGAGTTGTGATCGAGTCTGAGACATGTACACGGGTCACGATACGTATTAATTAATTCAAATATTATATATTAAACTATATATATATGATTGGACTATTAACTGAGGACTATCAAATAATGTTGAACAATTAAAATGAATTAAAATACTGATTATAACATATGAAACTAAATAATTCTTCAAGTTTGTCACTTGATTTTATCTTAAACCTCATTTGTATCTTGACGATTTCAATCTGCATTCACACCTTTCATGATTCTTGAAAACACCTCAATCTAGAGGATGAACCAACCACACTTCATCTACGGAAGGAAAGATTTATGCATATAGTTATGCACCTGAAAACACTCGGAACTTGAGTAAACATTTAACACGTAGCTGTGCTAGCTTCTTTAGCATTATTATTACCCAAAATAACTTTACAATCCCTTCTCAAGGTAGCAAATTTTGTCACAGCTCCAACAAGTCAACTTCGACTTTTCGTTCGAAACAACCTTATTATAACCTTGATATGTATGAGTGCACTTTTATTGTTACCGGAGAACCTTTTATATTCCACCATATTACAATCAGCGTTTAATCATCTAAAAACACAATTCTTTTAAAACCACCTCGGATTGATAACCGATGATTCAGATATGGTAGCATTAAATACAGAGGAAACAGCAAAATTGTAGATGGTCTAAACGGCCAAGAGTTTGATGATAAAAAAATGGAGTATTGGGAACGCTCGATAGAAAATTTGGTACTGAAAAATAGATTGAGCTAACCATAAAGGAGACCAAGGACAAATACAAGGACCAAATCCTATATTTAAAGAATCCAGGTAAATCTGGATCCGATGAAATCTTTAGAGGATATCTTGCTCTGTACCCACGTTAAAAACTTTCAGAAAATTTTCTCCATCAATCTTCGAACTTAGAAATTCCAAAATATCATCATAAATATCTTCGATATTTCTGAAGATATTTTCATAAATATTCTCATCCGAAATTAATTATCTCTTCGTGCTATTTATGTTACATCATAAAAGAAACTGATTTAGTTTCTATTATTCTGTAAAATTTGAGTTTAAATTATGAATGATTTCTGGAGAAGTGTTGGGAATTGAAGCATGAGTTAGTATAATATAATGACGTCAGGCCAACGTGGTTGTATTACAGTAAGCCATGCTGAGTTTCTAATGGGACGTGATGATTCACAGATCATAACATCATCATGTGCCATGTTACATAACTTTTTCATTCTACTTAACCTCGGAACATAGCAAGAAAATATATTCTTGATAGTTCTATCCATTGTAATCCTGGTAATTTACCAAATCAAATCGTACTATTACGTTCCTTCCTGCTTAGAACATTATAATCATTCGAAACTCTATACCTACGAATTTTGAATAATTATTCGTTTGACTTAAAGTCAAAAAGAGAAAATAAAAGTTGAATTGAGGAAGAATGAATAAAAGGAGTGAGCTGTGAAAATTAAGAAATGAAGGGGGTGGATTTATAGTGAAATATTCGCCTGAGAAATCGAGACAGAACATCGCATTTAACAAAAGAGGATTCTAATTTCCTTAATTACTGGAGAATCAAATCATATTATAAAGATTTTCTTTACATCCCTTAAATTCCGGAAATCAACTATGACTACGTCACCAGTTAAGTCGAACCTGCATTCACTCATTCTATGCTTTTGTGATAGCTTCACTCGTACTCTTCAGATAAACGAATTGTCTATTCCATATTACTCAATGATGATAAAAATCTATTTATCAACTCATATTCGTCATGAAAACATTCTTATTGTTAACCATGACGACCTCACTCAAATTTCGGGACGAAATTTCTTTAACGGGTAGGTACTCTGACGACCCAGAAATTTTCGACCAAATTTAAACTTAAATCTTATATGTTTCCGACACGATAAGCAAAGCCTGTAATGTTGAGTCTCGAAAATTCTAGAACTATGTTCATTTATGCAATTACCCTTTGACTATTCCCAATGATTCACGAACAACTATTTGTAAATAGGTATGTATATATTTAAATAAATATATATATGATTTGAAATATAATTTACGATGTAATTGTTAGAAATTAATTATGTAAAAATAATAATTATATATATATACAAATAAAGTATATTAAAAAATAAATATTAAATAATTGTAATACTAATTGATGTTCCGATTGATATTAAGCAAGTTAAATTGAAACTGATATTATTTTAAAATAAACGGTGATTCGAAAATGAGTTATATAAACTTTAGGCTTACTAAAAATGTATTTAGGATTTAGTTATAAAAAATTTTTATAGTTTACTTAGGGTTGGGAGTGAATAATTAATGTAATTTTATGTAATGATCGAATATTATACCATAATGACCAAAATAAATAAATATAGTTAATTTAAAATTATGGGATTTTTCTGAACACTTTTATCCGCTACTAAATTACAACGGAGTACGATATACCAATTCGAAGAAAGTGTCGGCACAATAATTCATGATTAAGGCTGCTAACTCATTTAAACATGTTTAACTTTTCGTTTGAATAACTTAATATTATTATTAATATTATTATATATATCACCGTTCTTTAATAATTCTGTGAACTGAACCAAGACCCAAATCTTGGCGAATCTGAATTATTGGAACATACATATATATTAATATTGCAATTACTGTGTAACTTTTGAATTATATGATTATATACATATATATATATATATATATATATATATATATATATATATATATATATATATATATATATATATATATATATATATATATATATATATATATATATATATATATATATATTAATCTATATGTACGAATATACATAAACAATCTCCTTATAGATAAATCAAAACTATATCACCCCACATACTTTCTTGATTTCTGTTTTTTTATTATTCAAATAACTACAAGAACCTAAACCCAATCTAGTTTCTCTTTTACTTCTTCCATTTCGAATACAAAAACAAACATCATCTCGATCATCATCAACCAACCACCATGAAAACCCTTCTAACCTTCGGTCAAACAAACCCATGACCCGCCACCCTCAATCACCATCGACAATCACCATCTCCATTTGATCACCAAGATAACCAAGATATCATCACCCTAAACCGTCGGCAACCAAACACCTTCATCAACCACCATCAACAAACTTGACCCATTGTTTTGAAGCTGTTTTCCTGTTTAGCTGCAACGAAACAAAATCAATATTAATTGTTGCTATATTATTATCACTACTACACTGATGATGCCATCTTGTTTCATATTTCTATCCGGCGAGCAACCACTACCACTTCACGACTACTGCTGCTCTTCCCGTTACTGAAACAGTAATAACTCAAAAGAAGAAGATGAATACGATATTGCTTACTGTTGCTGCTGTGGTGTTTTATTTCTGCTGCTGCAGCTTTACGTGTTTAATACTATGGTGAACGATGAAAGGACCCGTTCATATACATTATAAACGATTCACAATAGTTGATTACATTGCGAGGTATTTGACCTCTATATGATACATTTTACAAACATCGCATTCGTTTTTAAAAGACAATCTTTCTTTACATCGAAAATTGACAGGCATGCATACCATTTCATAATATCCACTATCCAACTATAAATTGATTTAATAATAATCTTTGATGAACTCAATGACTCAAATGCAACGTTCTTCGAAATATGCTATGAAAGACTCCAAGTAATATCTTTAAAATGAGCAAATGCACAGCGGAAGATTTCTTTAACACCTGAGAATAAACATGCTTTAAAGTGTCAACCAAAAGGTTGGTGAGTTCATTAGTTTATCATAATCATTTATTTTCATCATTTTAATAGACCACAAGAATTTCATTTCCAGTTCTCATAAATATACGTCCCATGCATAGAGACAAAAATAATCATTCATATGGTGAACACCTGGTAACCGACATTAACTAGATACATATAAGAATATCCCCTATCATTCCGGGATCCTCCTTCGGACATGATATAAATTTCGAAGTACTAAAGCATCCGGTACTTTGGATGGGGTTTGTTAGGCCCAATAGATCTATCTTTAGGATTCGCGTCAATTAGGGTGTCTGTTCCCTAATTCTTAGATTACCAGACTTTAATAAAAAGGGGCATATTCGATTTCGATAATTCAACCATATAATGTGGTTTTAATTACTTGTGTTTATTTCGTAAAAACATTTATAAAAATTGCACATGTATTCTCAGCCCAAAAATATAAAGAGTAAAAGGGAGCAAATGAAACTCACCATACTGTATTTCGTAGTAAAAATACATATAACGTCATTGAACAAGTGCAAGGTTGGCCTCGGATTCACGAACCTAAATTAATTATATATATTTATGTGTTGGTCAATATTTGTCTAACAAATTAGGTCAAGTCATAGTGTACCACAATCCTAATGCTCGAGACTAATATGCAAAAGTCAACAAAAGTAAATTTGACTCAAAATAATTTTCAAAAATCTATACATGATTAATATATAGTTTAAATATCGTTGTTTTATATTTTTAAATATTTTTAAAAGATTTATTGGAGTAAATAATATAATTTATTTATTAATAAATAAAATTTTATATTAAATTTATATAATAAAATATACTTTTATATATATTAAGTAATAAAACTTATAGGGTTCATTTAATATCATAAAGATAATATGATAGGTATTATTAAAGTAAGTTATTACACGTAGTAAAATATGTTTGTATCACATATTTATTTGATAAAATAATATCTATAATGATAGTAAGTAAAAGTTGTATTATTTTGTAATAATAATTATTATTATAAAAATATCAATATTTATAATTACTAAGATGACATTAGATAAAACGATAATTCTAATTATGATAACTTTAATATTTACGATAATTTTTAATATTATCTTTAAAATAATAATTCTATTTAAAATAATAATAATAATGATATTTTATAGTAACAATGACATTTCTATTAAAATGATAATTTTTGTTAAAATGATAGTTTTAATACTAACGATACTTTTAATAATAATAGTAATGATAAAAATAATAAGAACGATAATTTTATCTAAATCAATATCTTATAATATTTTAATTTCATCATGATACTCTTACCCATTATTTCCTAATCGTTTCGTTTAATAGCTTTTAATCGTCTTTTATATCGTGTTCATAATAATGATAATAATAGTAATCAAAATAATTAGGTGTTACAAATATTTGTTTTAATTACACTAATATTAATAATGATAGTTACTATAACATTATTAACGATAATACTAATAATTATCTTAATGATAATATAGTAATAATAATAATAACAATAACAATAACCATTTTTAAATAATGATATATATATTAATAATGATAATAATAATAATAATACCAATAATAATAATAATAATAATAATTGGATAATAATAATAATACTAATTATAACTTTAACGATAATAAGGATAGTAATAATAAAAAAAATAACAATTTTTAATGATAAATCCCTTTTATTGATAAAGATAATAATAATGATAATAATAAGATAAAACTAGAACGACGATAAAAACGACGATAATAATAATCATTTTTAATAAAAATATCGAAAATTCAATTGATTATAACTTCTAATCCGTTCATCGAAACCATTCGATATCTAAAGGAAAAGTTCTTAATTTTTCGCTAGCTTTCCAAGGACATGCATATCTTATACCTTATCTCAACCGCAAGTGTAACTAATTCAACATTCAACCTAACCTGTCTAAGGGCAATATCAAAAGTACAAGCATGCATAATCCTAAATACTCGAGCACGAGTCAGGGATACACTATTAGTATGTAAAAGTTAAATTATGAGTACTCACGTATCAATATTGAGATTCAATATTGCAGGAAAGGTACGTAGACGCAACGGAAATGATAAACACTATATTGACCTCACGAGCATACCCATGAACCATACTCAATCACCTCCATAGCTATAACCCATAATTTCCTTAATCCTATCCCACTCGAAAAACAATTTCGAAATCACTCGGACAGCACTCCGTCGTAATATTTTATGTATATTAATAATATCTTGAAATAATACGGAGTAAATATATATATGTAAATCGATTGAGAGAGTTTAGAGAAAAATATTTTCAAGTTTCTATGAAATAATGAAACCTATTGAATTCTATTTATAATAGATTTTTGAATTATTAAAGTGAATTATTAAAGTATGAATTATTAAAGTGAATTATTAAAGTATGAATTATTAAAGTGAATTACTAAAGTATGAATTATTAAAGTAAATTATTAAAGTATGAATTATTAAAGTGAATTATTAAAGTATGAATTATTAAAGTGAATTATTAAAGTTAAAGTAAAGTAAAAATAAAGTAAAGGTAAAGTTTAAGTATAGTAAAAGTATAAAACTATGTACGTATAATACGCGTATAAATATATATAATATTAATTTAAATAGTTATATATATAAAATAAAATATAAATATCGTTATCTTTATCATACTAGTTAAGTAATGAGTTGTCAAAAGTGGTTCTAGATATTTATAAAAGTTATATACGTTTTAATAATAAAGTTCTTTTTAAACTGAAAATGTTTTCGTACGTTTGAAACTAAATAGATCAATCGAGTCTTTATGAGATTCAATCTTCCACTATCCTTTGTCTAGTTCTCAATGATTGACAATTTGTTCTTATTTATAAATCACTTTACCATTTTCCGAATATTGTTAAAATGGAAAGATTTCTCAAATCAACGTGGACCTTTCAACAGAGACTTATAATCATAATTCAATATATCTGATAATTCAATCATTTGATCTTATCTTCTAATTCCATTGATAAACATTTTGAAACAGATACAATCATATAAAGTATTTAATCTAATATTTTGTTTACGTTTCAAGTTATAATATATATACACATATACATATATAATCATATTCGTTTAATGGTTCGTGAATCGTTGGAACTTGGTCGAGGTTGAATGAATGTATGAACATAGTTTAAAATTCTTGAAATTTAACTTAACAAATATTGCTTATCGTGTCGGAAACATATAAAGATTAAAGTTTAAATTTGGTTGGAAATTTCCGGGTTGTCACAGTACCTACCCGTTAAAGAAATTTCGTCCCGAAATTTGAGTGGAAAGGTCGTGAATGATAATAAGTATTTTTTCATGATGCATACGGGCTAAAAATTAGAGTTTTATCATCAGCGAATAATTTGGATAAACAATCCATTTATATGAAGAGTACGAATGAAGCTAACATAGAAGAGTGAAATGAGTAAGTGTAGATTCATCTTATCATTTGACGTAGATATGATTGATTCTCAGATTTCAAGGGATTTGAAGAAAATCTTCTTAATAAGATTTGACTCTCCGGTAATCAAGGGAATTAGGATTCGCTTTAAATGCGATCGTCCATTTTAATTGTTCTGTCAGAGATTTTCTTATAAATTCACCTCCTTCATTTTCTTACAACTCACACCTTCTGTTGATGCATTTTATGCAAGTCCCTAGACATCTACCCACGTCCATTGCAGGTACAACAGTTTACAGGCCACCATGATTGCTCGTTATTATCCTATACGTGTTTGTATGTGGTTACAGGAACTGCAGGAACGAGATTTAGATGTTTGACTATGTTAGACTTAGTTAGACGTACGAGTGAAGCCTCACTAGTACGGCTGACAGGCTCATACGCACGGTTGATGCTGAGCTAAGTCACAATTATAACCTAAATGAGAAGACACGAGTGAGTGATCACCCGTACGGCTGATGAAGCCAACTCGTACGTGTGATGAATGAATCGTATGGGTGAGTCAACATCAGGGGTATATAAAGTCTTATGTTCTTCATTTTAGGTTAAGCCTCTCATTTGTTACACACACTCAGATCTAGTGAGCTCCTCCAATTTTCTCTCAGTCCAAATCACCCAGGTGGTGAATAATAGCTCTAGGTGTTGATCTAATCACACTTGATTTAGTTGTGGTTTGACTAAATTAATCAAAAAAAATTAACCTATTCACTAGAGGGTTTGATTCACTTATTCCGCCATTTTGTGAGTTAAATCTGTTGATTTCTAAGTTCCTAGTCATGTTTCATCACCTTCTATTCTTTCCCCCTTAACTCATATTTTAAAGTATTCATCAATATGCTCCATCCAGTTCTGATTCTCGATATACTTCTAACTTTCATATCGGTCATTCTTCTTTTTCATCTACCGCCGGAAGAATCTATTTACTTCTACTATACTCTTGGGTTTATAGTGTTTCTAGTTTTCCCGTGTCTTTATATTGCTATATGCATCGATATATATGGTTTATAATTTCTGGTTTATCGTTGGGCTTTATATGTTCCCTTATATTTCAAAGTCTCTGCTTCTGTCTTCTATAATCATTATCATTAACAGTTAATGCTCTCTTTTATTTGTTGCAATTTATACCCCAATTTTTATTTCGGAGTTTTGTCCTTTTGTTTCTTCTTCTTGCGATTAAGCACCGCTTGTAATGGTCCAGAATTCACAGATATGAATTTCAGAATGAACATTGTTAATGTTCTAGGAAGGAAATTGTGATGGCACGATCTTGACTTGTCAAATTACTAGAATACCTTGGAAAAGGCCGAATCATCAAGAAATATTTTCTTGATATTTTAGAGGTTAAATAGAATACAAGAGTCGTATAACATGTCACATGATGATATTATGATCTGTGAATCATCATGTTCCATTTAGAAACTCAGCATGACTTATTGTAATATAATCACGTTGATAAAGTGTCATTATATTATACTAATTCATGCTTCAGTTCCCAACACTACTTTAAAATATTCCTATTTTAAACTTGAATGTTTCAGAATTTAGAAACTAAAATACTTTCTTTTATGATGTAATACAGATAGTGCGAAGAGGTAAATGATTTCAAATAAGAAAAATTAAGAAAATATCTTCAGAAATATGGAGGATATTTATAATGAAAGATATGATGATATTTTAGAATTTCTAATATCAGAGGATGATGAAGAATATTGTTCGCAGGGGTTTAGAGTCAGGAGCAAGGTATTCGTTAATAACTTCAGCAGGTACTGAATCATTTGGATCCTTTTAAGTCAGGTTCAGTCTTTGTAATTTGTCCAAAGCCTCCTTCCTACTTTACTCAATCCGTTTTCCAGTTCCAAAACTTCTCTTTTTCTGCGCTTTTCCAGCACACTTCATCATTATCATTCAGCTTTTACCGTTTAAAGTCGTTTTTAGTTTTTGTTGCTTCATCAGCATTTTTTCCATTTTCGGAGAACCAATTCTTAGTTCGGAGTGTTTTTCAGAAACTTCACATTCAAATAAAGTCCAGAAGATAGACGTTATATATACACATATAACTGTTGGCGTAGACATGCTGCGAGATTTCAAAATACTGATTGCTAATTCTCAATGATTCGTATGGCAATTCTCATTACAAGATGCGAATGAGTAAATGATGGGGTTTCAATAGATAATTATAATGACTTTTTGGAGAGGCTAAAGTCAAAGGGTAATGAAGTTGTTGGTACATCTGCTAATAATGTGGTGGAATGTAAAAGGTTCCCTGGTAACGATGGTGTATATCTCAAGGTTATAATAAGGTTAGTCTGACTGAAAAGTCGAAGTTGACTTGCTGGAGCTGTGACAAAACTGGCTACTTTGAATAGGAGTCGCAAAGTTATTTTTGCTAATAAATGCCAAAGAATCTGACGCGGATACGTTGTTTAAACTTTTACTTTGGTTGCAAGAGTTTTTCGGGTACATAACTGTGGGTAACATGTGGTTGGATCATCATCTCGATTGCTCATCATTCGAAGTGTCTTTAGAAATTTTCGAAGGGTTTGAACACAGATTGTAATCGTTAACATACATTTGATGTTCTAACACAGTTTTGAAGTCAAAATATAGCTTGTGAAAGATGTAAGGATCTAAGAGTGATGATTTTGGTCATATCTCGAGTTGAATTTTGAGATTTCAAAATCAGAATATGTAATTAAATTTTGAATGAGTATGGTTGTTTTGATTTCTATAAAAGAATATATATTGTTGTGAAAGTAGGGAGTATAATGGATAATTTGCTGAATCAGATTCGAAGAATGTAATATATTATTTGTGAATTTATATATCTTTCGGGTATTACCTACCCGTTAAAAAAAAATTTCACAATTAATATTTTGTACAAAAGAATTTTATTACAGACTTTATGAAAATATATATATGTATATTTTCTTCAGATGTAACATAGATTTAATGAGTTAATGTTAAATTAAACTCATTTGATTTACGGTTGAAACTAGAATTTAATAATCCCTAAAGGCTTTAAAAAGTACATAACTTTTACGCACTATTTCTTTAATGACATTGAAATTATGAATCAATACTTCGTTATTTGTTGATGTATGATGTTCGGTTCGTGGAATTCTTGTGAATTTCGCAAAGTACAAATGATGTTATCTGAAAAGTTTCGGGTACATCGATGATGAAAGTGTAAAATCAAATATATACTTGATTTATTATGAATTAGAATTTGTTGAATTGCGACAGAGATTGTAGTTAACGCTGGTTAAGTTGCGGCCGAAGGACGTACATTATTGCATATTTGTAATATGAATTAACCGAGTAGTTAAGATTCACACACAATAGTTTAGTACGGAAAGATTTATTTCAAAATATATATATATATATATATATATATATATATATATATATATATATATATATATAATATACATATAATTTCTTGAGAGGGAATGAGTTAATTCTTCATAACTCGTTGATATAATATACACGTTATTGATTCGTAATGATGTCCACAGTGATTCTTGAACTGACGAAGTTTGTGATGTTATCGGTGTTGTTGATTCGGATGTTGACTGTACTGACGATGCTGGTAACTCTGACGGTACTGCTGATGCTGTTGGTAAAGCAAGTTTAGCTTGTTAATCACACACCATTTTTGTCAGGGTTTCTACTCTTCCTTCTATCATTTTTGGTTCGCTTAACTGATTTATGGTTAGGGCTAGATTAGATAATCTCTAAGACTTTAGAGATTACATAATCGCCGCAGAATGTTTCTCCAATGAAGTTATGAATTAATATTTCGTCAGTTATTGTTGTTGGTACTCCTTGGTATCTATGGTGCGTATGACGTTGATGCTCGTGGGACAGATTGTGAAGTTGAGGTTTACGACGCGGTTGTGGTTGGAGGTGGTAATGGTACTGTTGGCGTTGATGATGGTGGTACTGGTTATGCTGCTGATGCTGCTGCTGGTGTTTGTAATCTCTGCACCATATTCTCCAAAGCCACTACCCGAGCGCGAAGCTCGTTGACTTCTTCTATTACACCGGGGTGATTGTCGGTTCGAACGAGCGGATAAATAAAATCTAAAATTTGATGTAATATATAATCGTGACGAGATACTCTGGAAATGAGCGAGAACATGGTGTTTCGGACAGGTTCGTCGGTAAGTGCTTCAGGTTCTTCGTCAAGAGGGCAATGTGGTGAATGGAAGGGATCACCTTCTTCTTGTCTCCAATGATTGAGGAGGCTACGAACCCATCCCCAATTCATCCAGAATCGGTGATGACTGATTAGTTGATCTATTCCGGTCACACTGCTTTCGGAGCTTGAATGGGATTCCATTTCGGAATCTGAGTGACTTGAACTGATGACGAATTCCATTTCGTACGATTGGATAAAGATTTTTTTTTTTTTTTTATGAAATGATTTTGGCTAACGGATGGTATTCTAATTACATAGAATATATATATATATATATATATATATATATATATATATATATATATATATATATATATATATATATATATAGATCAAAAGATTTCGTAGATTACGGAGGACTTTGTGGGATATGTCAGGCAAAGTTTAAAGTAACAGATACGATAAGATATGATTTAGCAGATATGCTAAGATATGAATTTTTGTCTATACACTATTCATGCAATCAATGCAGAAAGACGTGTCTTAGACTAAAAATGATAAGCAGGTAACTTCCTGAGGATGATAAGTAATTAATTTTCGACACAAAATGATAAGCAAAACTTTTGACATGCAGACACGGTCGAAGTCCAGACTCACTAATGCATCCTATCGACTTATCAGTTAGACACACTAATGCAGACCTGGTTCGCTAAGACCACCGCTCTAATACCAACTGAAAGGACCCGTTCATATACATTATAAACGATTCACAATAGTTGATTACATTGCGAGGTATTTGACCTTTATATGATACATTTTACAAACATCGCATTCGTTTTTAAAAGACAATCTTTCTTTACATCGAAAATTGACAGGCATGCATACCATTTCATAATATCCACTATCCAACTATAAATTGATTTAATAATAATCTTTGATGAACTCAATGACTCAAATGCAACGTTCTTCGAAATATGCTATGAAAGACTCCAAGTAATATCTTTAAAATGAGCAAATGCACAGCGGAAGATTTCTTTAACACCTGAGAATAAACATGCTTTAAAGTGTCAACCAAAAGGTTGGTGAGTTCATTAGTTTATCATAATCATTTATTTTCATCATTTTAATAGACCACAAGAATTTCATTTCCAGTTCTCATAAATATACGTCCCATGCATAGAGACAAAAATAATCATTCATATGGTGAACACCTGGTAACCGACATTAACTAGATACATATAAGAATATCCCCTATCATTCCGGGATCCTCCTTCGGACATGATATAAATTTCGAAGTACTAAAGCATCCGGTACTTTGGATGGGGTTTGTTAGGCCCAATAGATCTATCTTTAGGATTCGCGTCAATTAGGGTGTCTGTTCCCTAATTCTTAGATTACCAGACTTTAATAAAAAGGGGCATATTCGATTTCGATAATTCAACCATATAATGTGGTTTTGATTACTTGTGTTTATTTCGTAAAAACATTTATAAAAATTGCACATGTATTCTCAGCCCAAAAATATAAAGAGTAAAAGGGAGCAAATGAAACTCACCATACTGTATTTCGTAGTAAAAATACATATAACGTCATTGAACAAGTGCAAGGTTGGCCTCGGATTCACGAACCTAAATTAATTATATATATTTATGTGTTGGTCAATATTTGTCTAACAAATTAGGTCAAGTCATAGTGTACCACAATCCTAATGCTCGAGACTAATATGCAAAAGTCAACAAAAGTAAATTTGACTCAAAATAATTTTCAAAAATCTATACATGATTAATATATAGTTTAAATATCGTTGTTTTATATTTTTAAATATTTTTAAAAGATTTATTGGAGTAAATAATATAATTTATTTATTAATAAATAAAATTTTATATTAAATTTATATAATAAAATATACTTTTATATATATTAAGTAATAAAACTTATAGGGTTCATTTAATATCATAAAGATAATATGATAGGTATTATTAAAGTAAGTTATTACACGTAGTAAAATATGTTTGTATCACATATTTATTTGATAAAATAATATCTATAATGATAGTAAGTAAAAGTTGTATTATTTTGTAATAATAATTATTATTATAAAAATATCAATATTTATAATTACTAAGATGACATTAGATAAAACGATAATTCTAATTATGATAACTTTAATATTTACGATAATTTTTAATATTATCTTTAAAATAATAATTCTATTTAAAATAATAATAATAATGATATTTTATAGTAACAATGACATTTCTATTAAAATGATAATTTTTGTTAAAATGATAGTTTTAATACTAACGATACTTTTAATAATAATAGTAATGATAAAAATAATAAGAACGATAATTTTATCTAAATCAATATCTTATAATATTTTAATTTCATCATGATACTCTTACCCATTATTTCCTAATCGTTTCGTTTAATAGCTTTTAATCGTCTTTTATATCGTGTTCATAATAATGATAATAATATTAATCAAAATAATTAGGTGTTACAAATATTTGTTTTAATTACACTAATATTAATAATGATAGTTACTATAACATTATTAACGATAATACTAATAATTATCTTAATGATAATATAGTAATAATAATAATAACAATAACAATAACCATTTTTAAATAATGATATATATATTAATAATGATAATAATAATAATAATACCAATAATAATAATAATAATAATAATTGGATAATAATAATAATACTAATTATAACTTTAACGATAATAAGGATAGTAATAATAAAAAAAATAACAATTTTTAATGATAAATCCCTTTTATTGATAAAGATAATAATAATGATAATAATAAGATAAAACTAGAACGACGATAAAAACGACGATAATAATAATCATTTTTAATAAAAATATCGAAAATTCAATTGATTATAACTTCTAATCCGTTCATCGAAACCATTCGATATCTAAAGGAAAAGTTCTTAATTTTTCGCTAGCTTTCCAAGGACATGCATATCTTATACCTTATCTCAACCGCAAGTGTAACTAATTCAACATTCAACCTAACCTGTCTAAGGGCAATATCAAAAGTACAAGCATGCATAATCCTAAATACTCGAGCACGAGTCAGGGATACACTATTAGTATGTAAAAGTTAAATTATGAGTACTCACGTATCAATATTGAGATTCAATATTGCAGGAAAGGTACGTAGACGCAACGGAAATGATAAACACTATATTGACCTCACGAGCATACCCATGAACCATACTCAATCACCTCCATAGCTATAACCCATAATTTCCTTAATCCTATCCCACTCGAAAAACAATTTCGAAATCACTCGGACAGCACTCCGTCGTAATATTTTATGTATATTAATAATATCTTGAAATAATACGGAGTAAATATATATATGTAAATCGATTGAGAGAGTTTAGAGAAAAATATTTTCAAGTTTCTATGAAATAATGAAACCTATTGAATTCTATTTATAATAGATTTTTGAATTATTAAAGTGAATTATTAAAGTATGAATTATTAAAGTGAATTATTAAAGTATGAATTATTAAAGTGAATTACTAAAGTATGAATTATTAAAGTAAATTATTAAAGTATGAATTATTAAAGTGAATTATTAAAGTATGAATTATTAAAGTGAATTATTAAAGTTAAAGTAAAGTAAAAATAAAGTAAAGGTAAAGTTTAAGTATAGTAAAAATATAAAACTATGTACGTATAATACGCGTATAAATATATATAATATTAATTTAAATAGTTATATATATAAAATAAAATATAAATATCGTTATCTTTATCATACTAGTTAAGTAATGAGTTGTCAAAAGTGGTTCTAGATATTTATAAAAGTTATATACGTTTTAATAATAAAGTTCTTTTTAAACTGAAAATGTTTTCGTACGTTTGAAACTAAATAGATCAATCGAGTCTTTATGAGATTCAATCTTCCACTATCCTTTGTCTAGTTCTCAATGATTGACAATTTGTTCTTATTTATAAATCACTTTACCATTTTTCGAATATTGTTAAAATGGAAAGATTTCTCAAATCAACGTGGACCTTTCAACAGAGACTTATAATCATAATTCAATATATCTGATAATTCAATCATTTGATCTTATCTTCTAATTCCATTGATAAACATTTTGAAACAGATACAATCATATAAAGTATTTAATCTAATATTTTGTTTACGTTTCAAGTTATAATATATATACACATATACATATATAATCATATTCGTTTAATGGTTCGTGAATCGTTGGAACTTGGTCGAGGTTGAATGAATGTATGAACATAGTTTAAAATTCTTGAAATTTAACTTAACAAATATTGCTTATCGTGTCGGAAACATATAAAGATTAAAGTTTAAATTTGGTTGGAAATTTCCGGGTTGTCACAAACGACATCTTAATAAATAATGATAACGAATGATAGATGTGCATTATCTAAAGGTGGTCAATTGGGTTATATATATAATACTACTATATAGCCTTCTTAATAATGCTTGTAAAGTTGATGGCCTACCAAAATGGAACCAAGAAGAGAGACGGTATTTTTTTTATCTTCTATACCGAATCCTAGGTCCAAGTATGCCTTTTCGAATTACTCACTACCACTTGATTGGTTAGTTAAACTTAAAAGGTGTGGTTGTCATTCTTCCTTTGGCCAACATATACGTTTAACAAATAACACCACTTGCAAGTTGCAATACTTTAATTCGTTCCTTTTTGCTTTCTATGATGAACCGAACCAATCAATACCCCACTTTATACATTTACATTTCTAGTACCAAATGAACCCCACTCAACCACTCTCAATTTAATAGATATTATTATTGATGATTAAAATAAAAATGATGATGATTTATGGTTATGATAAAATGATTGAATGACGATGAGGGTTAGATTAGGTAATAATGGTTAAGATCAATACTAGTTGATGATGTTATATTAGGATGATAATAATGAGTATGATGATAAGGACGGTGACAAAATGAAAATGAATGATGAAGATTTCGTGATGAGATGATCTTGATGATGATATTATGATTACTTTGATTATCCAATCGATCAGTTTAATGAAGAAGAAGGGGCAGCAGGAATAGTATGGGTTTAATAGGTTTAACAGGTTAATTAAAACAGAAAATAAGAATCAGCGGAATGGTTAGGCGTATGTTGGTTTAAGCGAGAGGTGTTGAGTTTGAATCTAGGTTGATACGGTTTATTTTCTTTTTCAATTAGAAACTGCACAAGCTGGGTTAATGGATTGAAATTTTAGCCTCTTGGGCCGGTTAAAACTGAATTAATATACCGGGCTTCTAGTTGATCATGTTGGGCCAAGCTTATTTGGAACAAAAATAGTATAAACGGGTTAAATAGATTTGGGTCTATGATTTAAACAGAATAACAAAATTAGGGGGACGGTTAGGTATGTTTCAGATTTGCGGGAGGTTGCGGGTTCGAGCCCTGTCTGAGGCATTATTTTGAAAAAGCTCTTTAAAGGTAGTTTAATTATTTTCATTATCATTTTTTATTATTATTATTATTATTATTATTATTATTATTATTATTATTATTATTATCATTATTATTATTATTATTATTATTATTATTATTATTATTATTATTATTATTATTATTATTATTATTATTATAGATTAGAATTGAAATTAGAATTAGAACTAAAATTAGAAACTAAAATTTGTATTATCATTTTTATTATTATTATTAAAAGAACCTTTAATTTTTTATTTTCATTTTTATTAAAATTTTCATTTTCATTAAAATTATTAGTATTATCAAAAGTATCATTTAGAATTATTTTTTTTGTATTATTATTATTATTATTATTGTTATTATTAAAACTACCTTTTTATTTAAAAATTTCATTATCATTATTGTTATTATATTATTATAACAAATAAATAATTTGTATATAAAAATATACTTTTAGTAATATTACATATGAGTATGTATTAATCATATTAACATTTGTTTATATATAAGTGTTCATATATAACAAATTAGGTATTTCTAATAATACTAACCATACATAAATATTAATATAATCATATAAATATTAATCATTTAATTTATATACACAAATTAAAATATATAACTTAAGATATAATATATGAATTTGTTCGATTACGATCATAGGTATATATATATATATGTATATATATATATATATATATATACATATATATATATATATATATATATATATATATATATATATATATATACATATATATATATATATATATATATATATATATATATATATATATATATATATATATATATATATATATATATATATAAACGATATAGGTTCGTGAATCCAAGGCCAACCCTATAATTGTTCAATGTCGTCATATGTATTTTTACTACAAAATACATTAGGTGAGTTCATTTGCTCCCTTTTACTCTTTACATTTTTGGGACTAAGAATACATGCGCTGTTTTTATAACTGTTTTACAACTGCTTTATTAAATGCCTTTGAAATCTATATTTTTGGACTGAGATGCTTTTATAAATGTTTGACGAGATAGACACAAGCAAAACATTCCTCGAATGAATTATTATGCAGACAGAAGTTCTGTGGATTATTATTGAATTAGTTGGACCTTATAATTGCCACTAATTGTTATGAATATTTCCCCTTGATTATTATTGCTTGGTAACCTAAGAATTAGAAACGGGTATGACCCTAATTCACGCGAATCCTAAAGATAGCTACCGGGTTTAACACCCCCACCCAGAATGTTCACTAGACGGAAGAGCTAGTGGGCGTGGTGTTTAGTACTTCGAAGTTTATATATTATACAGACGAGATGTTCTGTTTTTGGGGATTTTATTGATGCGCATTATATGTTAAGGTCGGTTACCAAGCCAAGCTATGAAAGCAATGAAAAGTGAATGTTATGTATCGAGAGAATGATTTTATACACAGGTTATGTGTATCTTATTTTTTTGTGCACGAGATATGTGTACGGTTACTAAGATTTATGAAAGATGATTTCGTACACGAGAAAGGTGTAATGTATTTAAAAGATATCGCATGTACATTACATGTGGGTATAGGATTCGGGCCCATTTGTACCATGCAGCATTTAAATCTTGTGGTCTATCAAAATGATGAATTTTATTGTTTTATGATAAACCTATGAACTCACCAACCTTTTGGTTGACACTTGAAAGCATGTTTATTCTCAGGTATGAAAGAAATCTTTCGCTGTGCATTTGCTCATATTAGAGATATTACTTGGAGTCATTCATGACATATTTCAAAAGACGTTGCATTCGAGTCGTCGAGTTCATCAAGATTATTATTAAGTCAATTATAGTTGGAGGTATTATGAAATAGTATGCTTGTCGTCAACTTTCAATGTAAAGAAAGTTTGTCTTTTAAAGAACGAATGCAATGTTTGTAAAATGTATCATATAGAGGTCAATTACCTCGCAATGTAATCAACTATTGTGAATCGTTTATATTGTATATGAACGGGGCATTTCAGCCGTTGACAAGACAGCATGTTGTAATGTCGTTAATGGTGTATCCTATCGTATACATGCATAAAGGCACAATATTCGCATGAAAATAGCATCAGGAACACTGAGAATAATGGTTTTGTGAAACTATCTATCAAGCGTTCTCCGCTGTACAGGCTGCTTCCGTCATGCATAAGCCCTGAAGGCCGCCTAGTGCTTAAGCCCTGACCGGAGAACGTCACATTTAGCGCATATTTCGGATCACGAATAACAGAACGTATCATAATCTGACACGTGTCCCCGAACAATCCGGTGGATCTATCACTATAAATAGACCCCTTGGGTCGTCATTTTACACATTCAGACATTCTGACAACTTGTGAGCAGAGACTTCACCTTTCTCTCTCACATAGTACTTTCTCTCACTAGAAGTCATCCGGCTAACAGCTAAATGCTAAACGGACAACAGATTGATTAAGCCACCCCACAGATTTCCAGATCTGTGAATCGGGTCTGCAGGGATTATTTCCTAAGGGTAAACATCAATCGGCAACACTCCCCCACCTTTAGCTAGATCACTTCTAGTATTGTGCTAACACACTAAGCCTTACCTCGTAAGGAAATAGGTGTTAACAATGGCGCCATCCACTAATGCAAAGAACACGCGAAACGGAAAAGGAACAAAAACAACTGAAGCTCCATTCTTAATGTACTTGAAGCAATCAACAATCCATTAACTGAAGACATGATAACTGTAGAAGATGTACCTGTTCCGCCACCAGATGGTACGATTGAAGAAACAGTTGCTGAAACTGCAGAAAGGCTTAAGCGTTTGGCAACTAATTCAGAGAAAAGGCCAGTAATCGAAGAGACAGCAACCAAAAGTGCAGAAAGGCTTCCAAATCTTGTTACTAATCTAGAGAGGCGACCATTGATGCAACCACGGCGATGTCCATTATTTATACCTTTTCGACGGATGGCGGATGGCAATGACAAGCAAATCATGAAAAATCAATCTATATCAAAGTACAGGTTATCCAGACTACTTGACAAGCTAGGCAGTCTTATTAATGACTCTGAGGATGATAATGACTTGAGCTATATTAATAATGATTCTGATGATGAAATTGATGACAAAGATGAGTTCATGTCTGAGAAGCAGGCAGTATTGCTTTTAAATGACATCCTTAAGCAGACAGCTCCGGCAAAATATAAGCAATGCTTAGCGAAGCCCGCCATCCGTACTGTGGCTGTGGATAATTTTTTCGCTCTAATTACTGGAGAGCAAGCTACAAAGCCACCAGCTATGGCAGAATCTACTCAATGTTTTATTGATCGAATTGCTAATTATCCATTGCCTAGAAATCTTGGCATACCGGCAATTGGAGTTTATGACAGTACAACGGATCCTGAAGATTTTCTAACTACGTTTGAAGGTGCAATGAGGTTACATCATTGGGATGATGAGGTAGCTTGTCATATGTTTCCAATGGTGTTGCAGAAAATGGCAAGGGAATGGTTTGCAAGCTTACCGTCAAGGAGTATTACAAGTTATCTGGATCTTCGTGCGAAGTTTGTTATGCAATATCAAAATCTTCGTAGCTGCACTTTAACACATCTTGATGCACATGAGATAACGATGCATCATAATGTGTCCTTGAGTAATTTCATGAAGCGATACATGCTTGAAGCACAAAAGATACCTGATTGTCCTGAGTCGCAACTAGTGTCCGGTTTCATTTTCTGTTGGGATCAGCGAAGGTTTAGTGCACTTGTTCATACATTAAGGTATGACTTGCCAAAAAATCTGCATCAGGCGTTGGAAGTTGCACAAAAATATGTTCGAGCTGGTGAGCGGGGACTAAGTAAGTTTGATGGAAGTAGAAGTAGCAAACTGCATAACGGAGGGCGGTACTTTGACAAAAATTAGAGGAGGAATGATAATTCCAATGGTGGATGGAGAGGCAACAATCATCCCAATGATTTTCATCACAACAGAAGGCCAATAGAGAGGCATTCGTTGATAATGGCGCTGACTAAAACTCCAAAAGAGATTCTTTTCACTGAGCCAATTCAGACTACTTTCAATCCTCCAGCACCCATGAAGGAAAGAGATGGTCCAAAAAGTGAACTATGGCGTGACTTTCATGAGGCATGGGGTCATGATACAGATAATTGCAAATCTCTGATGAGAGAAATCATTGCAAAGATCAAAGCAGGAGAGTTAAACCACTTGTTGCCAGGAAAACAATATAGGAGAAATGATCCTCGTAGGAAATTTGGATGGCAGAAGAATGATGGTGGAAGAGGTCGTCGAGGTGAGAACAGAAGAAGGGAAGAGCATGGTGGAAGAGATAACAGAAACCAGTACGGAGACCGGATCACGGAGCGTGAGCCAACTCCAGATGTTGTAATCAAAATGGCGTGGTTGAATGGTAGTCACTATGAGGACGGTGAGCAGTTGGATAATAATCTTGATAGCTGGAGATATGCTCCAATCATTTTTCAATCAATTCAAAATTGGGCCTTGTCCGTTCAGCAAGTAGTCATTTCAGTAGAAATTGCAAACAAGTTCATCAGCCGTATCTATACGGATACTGGTAGTGAAGCTGATATCATTTATTGGCATTGTTTGAAGACTTTTTCAAGGCATGTGCAGGATAGAGCTAGGCAGACGAGTTTGAAGGTTTCACTATTGACGGGAGCACCGGTGAATGCCATGGGGCGAATTCGTTTGGAGGTTGTTATGGGAACATTCCCATTACTAAGAACTGAAACAATCGATTTCACTATTTTGGATAGCAATTCTCGATTCAAAGTCCTTTTTGGAAGGACAGCGTTGGCTAAATTTGGAGCAATTACATCAACTGCTCATGCAGAAATCAGATTCCCAACTCCTAACGGAGTAGCTGCCATACATTCACAGTATGTGGCACCAACTAGGGAACGTTCCACATTTGCATGTTTGCCAGACGGCAGAACAAATCAGAGAAGGCGTAATCGGTTGTTCAGAGAGGATGAAGTTCAGGAATCTTTCATACCATGATCAACCTTTCAAGCCGGACAGCGCTAGGCGCTTGGCGTGTGAAGACCAGTTTGTTAGCATTTTCTGAAGAACAAAGTTTATCAATTTACTGTAAACCATTGTGGTTATTTTACAATGCCTATGTTAACAATTGCATACATTAAACGTTCATGATGTACTAATTAGGCTTGATCCACCTAAATTCGTCATAAATTGTTTATGTACTGCACAGTATTGATCAATAAAATGTTATATTTTTCTTATGCAAAGTGCTGCCTGTGACAAATGTAAAACATTGCATTTATATCCTGTCCACAGAAGGAGAGTATTTTTATACCTCCGATGGCGGAAGCTTTTGTGCCGTCCAGCAACAGGCACAGGGGATCGGCTAGAAAACGTTAAAGTTTTACTAGAACGCACTGAGGCAAAATACAAAACTCAGATACTTGTCATGATAAACATTATAAAAACTTACTTCACAGAACGAAAGAAGTTTCTATATTTTATGAAGGCAAAAATATTTCACAATTCTTCCTCATATACTTTATGACGGAAGGCATATGACAGACAGGTTACTAATTCATAACCACTCTTCAAAAATACTTCATATTCCTCATTAATTTGATGACGGAAAACATATAATAGACTTCAAATGTCCTACTAACTATTTAAAAGCATAATATTTACAAAGTGAAATTTCAAAATTTCATATGTTATTAATTCAGCAGAAATTAACAATGCAAGGCATCTACATACGAATTACTTCAAGCACTTTTCAATGTGTTTTAGTAAGTTAATCAGTATGAAATTGTACATAAAAGATTTATTGTATGCTTAAGTGCATAACAGATTTGTTTTACACAAGAAACGTCAAAAACTTTGGTGCAAGCATACAAACAAACATAATCATTAAAACAGCATATGTTTATGGCATCAAAAGCATCAAAGTTTATTACAAACATTGTTCATCAATAGTTACAAAATTTATGAAAACTCTACATCAAGAACATCCTTGGCAGATGACTCTTCCCTGCTACACACCTCATCAAAAACACCAATTTTAAGATTTATCAGTTTCTCCTTTGCTTCTTCAACCTTCTCCAGGGTTCCAGGATGTATAAGGTTAGCAATAGCAGGAGGGAGAGTCTGGTTTGGGGCAAGGCGTCTTGTTAACTTGTCTGCCACATCATAAATGGAATGGGTGCGAATAGCATCAACGTAATCATTGTAGGGATCCCCAACAAGTTTGGATCCAAGAACTTTGGCTATCACTCCCGGTATCCCCTTCTTTAGCTCAGCAAAGTTACCCTCATCGGCCTCCGCCCTCCGCAGAAACTCAGCAGACTTTTCCCTCTTCGCACTCAGCTGCTTCTCCAGATCATTAACCTTCACCTGCTCCTCCTCAACTTTCTTCCTTTCAGCCTCCAACAATTTATCCTTCTCCTCTTGCATGGCAGCAGCAGCATCTTGAGCATTTTTCAACTCAGTTTCTTTAGCCTTTACCATTTTCTGAGCATCAGCCAAGGCACATTCTGCATCAATAGCTCTCTTGCGAGCATTGGCACCTTCAGCCATCTCAGTACGGGCTACGGCAAGCACAGACTCCTGATGTTTCTACAGTTGCAGAGAGGACTCTAGGTGGTTGATCAACAATACAGTAGTTGCAGTGGTTGATTCCCTAAGTTGTTCAGAGCGGAGAGCGTTGAAATGTGGTTTTAGTTCAGGGATAGCATAACCCTGCAAAAAGAAAAATATGATGATCAATATTGACAATTCATGAAAAAAGAATGCAAGCACATAATTGCAGCATATTTTATCATTAATACCTGAAAAAGAGTCGAAAAATCTTTCCCCTTGGTGGCAGGGTTATCAATAAATGCCTGCAGTGTCCTCACATAAGAAGGAATGGAAGGCTCTTGAACGTTTGATGATGTGACCGGAGGGATAGTGGTGCTGGGGGGTGGAGAATGATAGGAGGCGTCGTCTTCCGGCCTCTCCTCATGAAATTCAGCTTCATCAAATAGAGTAAAGTTCTGCTCAGGAGTTTTCAGAACTTTATCTCCTTGACTTTCAAGATTGTCCTCCGGCCTCTGCTCACCACCTTCAGCAGCTTTTTCTTGGTTATCATCAGAATCTGCTAAAATTACTAACATAAATAAATTAGCAAACATAACAGTTATAAGTAAAGATATATACAGTATCAAGAAAGGGCAAAGTGGGCATACTTCTTCTACGTTTCAGCTTTGGGCTTCCCTCAGTGCTTTTTGCCCTCTTAGAGCCTATGCTCTTCTTGCGTGTCTTTTTGACCGGAGGAGGAGTGTGGAGCGTCTCACCAGTAATGTCCACCTAGCCTGTTGTTTGTTGCTCAGTGGTGGTGTCCACCGTTGTCCATTCAGAATCGGACTCACTGTCAGAACTGCTATTATTACTTTCTTCCCCCTTTTCAGCAGCAGCAGCTTTAGCCTCAGCTGCAACCCTCTCTGCCTCCAGCTTGGTAGGCGTCTTATCACGAGCAGTGATAACCACATCATCCTCAAGGTCGAGGGATAACAGAGCAGAACGAACAAGCATTTCGGTATTTCCTGCAAAAATTAAACAAAGACAAAAAATAGTAATATAAGCAACAATAACATAAAGTAGGCAGACATTTATGTATATTAGGATGATCATATCACATCCTACCCTTGTTTTTCTGACGGAGTACTGGCACAGAAGTAATTGGCCATTCCTGGCTTACTCTGCACAATATAAGAATCCCCTCATACTTTTCATAAGATCTGGGCGGAAGGTAGAGATCTTTAAGATGATCCACTTTTCGTCTCTCTGCATTGGTTATCTTCACACCCTTCCGCACACCAGGATCTAAAGGTTTCCATTTCCAGACAACGGAATACTCTTCCGGAATTACTATCTCGTCAATAAAGAAAAATGGACTCTTCCAGTCTTTCAAGTTTGACACTTTATTAGCACCAACAAAATGTGCATTTCGCTTATTGTCAATAGTAAGCCAACACTGGCTAATCTTACGAATTCTAATCAGAGAGATAAAAACTTTAAGGTGAGGTTTAATGTTGATTGCATTGCAGTACATTTCAAACAGGATAATTTTTTGAAGACCATGGGGGTGTATTTGGCTAAGGCAGGCTTTATAGTATCTAAGGATGCGAAGGAGAAATGTAGTAAGTGGAACACGAAGATTGCCGTGAGTAAGTTGTAAAGCATATAAAGAAATTTTTCCAGCAGGAGGATCGTTGGCGGTTTGCCTGTTTGTAGGAAGAATAGGGTTGTATTGATTTAGATGGCGAAAAGCAATCTTCAAGCCTTCCAAATGGCTCGCCGTTAATGATGATGCCATTGTGCTAACCTCATGCAAATCAGTGGTTTCTGAAGAAGAAGCCTCAATGTGTTCTTGGCCAGTACTCAGTGCAGAAGCCATGATAATAAAGTAAAACGGAAAACAACAATTAAAGAATAACAAGTAGGATGAAGAGTAACTAACCTTGAAAGATGATAAACATTAAAAAGTTGAAAGAAAAGCTTGAAGAAAGTGATGAAGATTTGGGTAGAAATGTGCTTTTGGATCTTTGCAAAGGTAAAAAAGTGAAGGTAAAAGGGTTATGACGGTTTATATAGGAGTTCATCGATGCAATTTTTATGGGCACTATTGTGACACGTGTACGGGCAAGTTTAAGCGTGGGGTACGAAGTAACACTTTTTACAGCTGGAGGTGTGTGGAGATTCTCAGCCATTTAAAATTAATCATCACAGCGTCAGTAAATTTCGTCTGCAATTAATGCATGTAACGGTTTTTTCCGATGCAAATGGCAAATGTGAAGACTTGTTTGGCACAATATTTGAAATTTATTTCAAATATTGTTTGGCATACGTTAGCAGAAGTTTAACAACTTAATCCTTTTTCAAATGCTTAAGTCATTAAACTGGGGGGACTTAATGGTGTATCCTATCGTATACACGCATAAAGGCACAATATTTGCATGAAAATAGCATCAGGAATACTGAGAACAATGGTTTTGTGAAACTATCTGTCAAGCATTCTTCGCTGTGCAGGCTGCTTCCGTCATGCATAAGCCCTGAAGGCCGCCTACCGCTTAAGCCCTGACCAGAGAACATCACATTTAGCGCATATTTCGGATCTCGAATAACAGAACGTATCATCATCTGACACGTGTCCCCGAACAATTCGGTGGATCTATCACTATAAATAGACCTCTTGGGTCGTCATTTTACACATTCAGACATTCTGACAACTTGTGAGCAGAGACTTCACCTTTCTCTCTCACATAGTATATATATATATATATATATATATATATATATATATATATATATATATATATATATATATATATATATATATATATATATATATATATATATATATATATATATCTCACTAGAAGTCATCCGGCTAACAGCTAAATGCTAAACGGACAACGGATTGATTAAGCCACCCCACAGATTTCCAGATCTGTGAACCGGGTCTGCAGGGATTATTTCCCGAGGGTAAACATCAATCGGCAACACTCCCCCACCTTTAGCTAGATCACTTCTAGTATTGTGCTAACACACTAAGCCTTACCTCATAGGGAAATAGGTGTTAACAGTCGTCAAAGGGATGAGGGTTTCGTAATATCCAAAAGCCCCGTAATAATCTAAAAACCTTGTTTCTTACCCCAACTACTGAATCCGTCACTTGTGGGAAGGTTTTATTTAAAAGTTGTAATCCGATGTTCTTTTTCTCACTTTGGTGAGAAGCGAACATCACTAACCCGTAAGCATAACATGCTTCTTTATGTTCATGTAAGAAGCTCTTTCTAACTCACGAAGTCCTACGTTAGGATATGTTGATTCAAAATAGGTTCTTAACCCGTAGCGTAAAATTGCATTTGGGTTCCCCGCATTTAACGCTTTAAAGAAAACACTGCGTAACTTACGGTGTCCCCAATGTGATATACCCCATCTTTCAAATGAAAGCCTTTTATAAACTAAGGCATGCCTGGAACGTTCTTCAAATGTTCTACAAACTAATATTGCCGTAAATAATTGTGCCGACGAATTCTGACCTACTTTAGATAAGATTTCATCAATCATGTCCCCGGGTAGGTCTTCTAAAATATTCGGTTGTCTATCCTTAACGTCCATTATGTGTTTTTATACTGTAAAATACACGAGGATTAGATTCGTAAAAGATAATTAACAAACAATACAAGCAATTTTTACATATAAAATAAAAATAGAAGCACACTACAATACATATATTACACAACATGATTACAACTCTTTATTCCGACTCACTCGTTTCTTCCTCTTCGGACTTGGTTCGTTTCGCTAATTTCCTATGGATATATGATGTTCCTCTAATACGAGCCATTGTTTTCACAAATGGCTTAGAAAAACCTGGTGGCTTAGAGGTTCCCGGATTATTGTTACAACTTAAGAAATACGGGTGTTGACGATACATATAAAATTCATCGGGGTTGGAATCAGGTTTCTCTATTTTGATGCCCTTTCCCTTATTATTTTCTTTTGCTTTTTCAAATTGGGTCGAGGTAATTTCTATAACATCATCGAAATCCTCATCGGAATCCGATTCATCAGAAAATTGGTAATTTTCCCAAAATTTTGCTTCCTTGGCGGAAACACCATTGACCATTATTAACTTTGGTCCATTGGTTGAGGATTTTCTTTTATTTATCTGTTTTTCTGTGGTTCCTAATATTTCCCCCTCCGGAATCTCTTCTTTCGATTCCTCTTCTTCCGGTTCCTCCTCTTCCGGTTCCTCTTCTTCCGGTTCCTCCTCTTCCGATTCCTCTTCGGGAATTTGTGAATCTTCCCAATATATATTCGACTCTTCATTATTATTAGGTGAGTTGATGGGATTTGTACTAGAGGTAGACATCTATCACACAATATCAAACACGTTAAGAGATTAATATATCACATAATATTTACATGTTAACAATATATAGTTTCCAATAAAAAAATGTTAAGCAATCATTTTTCAAGTAAACACGGTCGAAGTCCAGACTCACTAATGCATCCTAACGAACTCGATAAGACACACTAATGTAAATTTCTGGTTCTCTAAGACCAACGCTCGGATACCAACTGAAATGTCCCGTTCATATCAATTATAAACGTTTCATATTAATTGGTTTCGTTGCGAGGTTTTGACCTCTATATGAGACGTTTTTCAAAGACTGCATTCATTTTTAAAATAAACCATAACCTTTATTTTATCTATAAAGGTTTAAAACAATACGAAGATTATCAAATAATGATAATCTAAAATATAGCGTTTTCACAAGACCATTACAAAATGGTTTACAATAATATTACACAATAACTTAAGTCTTCGAATGCAGTTTTTTAAACAATATTATACAAGCATGCTGACTCCAATTCTTGTCCTTAATTTAGCATGCAACAGCGGAAGCTCTTAATAATCACCTGAGAATAAACATGCTTAAAACGTCAACAAAATGTTGGTGAGTTATAGGTTTAATATATATATATATATATATATATATATATATATATATATATATATATATATATATATATATATATATATATATATATATATATATATATATATATATATATATATATATATATATATATATATCAAATTGTAATAATAATAGACCACAAGATTTTATTTTATAAACATAATCCTCAAGCAGAATCCTCTCGTCTGCATTAAGGTAAAATCATTCATATGATGAACACCTGATAACCGACATTAACAAGATGCATATAGAATATCCCCAAACCGACATTCAATTCGAAATACTTTAATATGTTGTAATGGAATTTGGTGTAGTTATGGCATCAATATCTATTGATCTTATATACTATTTCAACTAAAGAAAGAAAATGCATTGATTATAATTATTCTTATTCATAATCATAAGTAAAGATAACTGAGGGGTAGGATATTTAATATTGGTAAATTACAGCATTCTCTCTTTTATTTAAAGCTTATAATGCATAAATTAATGAAACAGCTCTTGCCTTGTGCATCTTCGTAGCCAGTGGTACAAAATTTACAGTTTACTATTCGCTCCGTCTCAATTCTATTGTCCAGTATTTCTTTTGAGATTGTTGGATTAATCGGTTGCGTTTACCGTGCATGGACGTAACTTTGTTCACTGGTTACAATCGAGTTCTCGTGACCAATGGCTGTATTGAAGTTTTACGTGACCAAGCCTTAAGTATTTTATATATTATGTTTAATTAATAGTTTTGTTATTTGTTATTATTATTGAATTGGTGTAGTATTGAAAAGGTAGAATTGGTATTTAGGTTGACCGTGATTCTTGGTTAAAAAGCTATGTACGTGGAATGGTGTGCATGTGTTTTAGTGGGTCATTAAGTAAGTTGAGTGAACGTGTGTTAGTGGTTTAGTACTAGTGTTATGTTTTAAGTTGGCTATAATAGCATTTTGTATAACGTAAATAAATGGCAGAAAGTTTTTTTTTTTTTTTCCCATCCTCATTTTCTTTCTGTCCCACGGGTGGAGTTTTATGTTTGTTTTGCTTCGATCACCATTTGCTCCTTATTTTTATCTAGCAATTCATTTTATAATTGAATTGAATTGATTAAAGTCTGTGATTCTACAGAGATATCTAAAATTAATTGTCCATTTCTATAAATGTGAAGTATTAATGTGGTAAAGTTTTTTTTGTACCTCTATTTTATACATGTAAGATAAAATGATACGTAAAAAGAAAAGGTAAAGCTGAAAAATAAAAATAAAAGTACATGCGTCAGTCAATTCTTCTTAAACTGTATTTTTTTATTTTTTTTTTTATTTTTTTTTTTTGGGAACAATAGATATGGAACATAGAGAGTAGTTATGAAGAAAGTTTGTTTACAGCTGAAAATTTAGAGCAAAATTTTATGTCACATTTAGTGTTCTGTGATTGTTATTGTCGTTACTTTCAATGTTGATAAACTTTGAACTACAAAATGAAATTGGAGCATTCAATTCGAAATACTTTAATATGTTGTAATGGAATATTTTGGTGTAGTTATAGCATCAATATCTATTGATCTTGTTATAATTCAGTAGGCTTATAACTACCTTTAGTGGTTTGATTCTTGATGTTATAATTCAGTAGGCTTATAACTACCTTTAGTGATTTGATTCTTGATTAAGAATACTAATAATGAAGTGTAAGAACAAAGATGATAATGGAGAGAAAGAAAGAAACACTTTGTAAGTGTGAGAAATGGTGCAAGTCTAATACTTGCATTCATGGCTATTTATAGCAAAAATATCACAAGTTTAGGTAATACAATAATATTACTTTTGTGTATCAATAATTGCCTATCCATTTATATATATATATATATATATATATATATATATATATATATATATATATATATATATATATATATATATATATATATATATATATATATATATATATATTATAACACTCCTCCTTGGATAGCAATTTTGTTTGTTGAAGATCAACTGTAAGTTACTGCCTCGTTAAAAACCTTGCTAAAGAAAACCCAGTGGGAAAAACTTTAGCTAAGGGAAAAGGAGTGCAGCATGGAGTTGACTCCCCCTCAAGTAGACATCGCTTCGGTTGTTACATCTTTTGAACATGTCTCATGCCAATGTTATGAACGTGTGTTCTGAAAATAGCAGTTGAAAGTGCTTTCGTGAAAAGATCTGCAGAGTTTTTGCTGGATTGAACATATCTCATTTCAATCTCGTTGTCCTTAATGAGATTTTGAGTGTATGAGAAGAATCTAGGAGGTATGTGTTTGGTTCGGTCACTTTTGATATACCATTCTTTCATCTGTGCTATGCAAGCTGCATTATCTTCATAGATAATTGTTGGACTTTTATCGCGTTCTAGTCCACAAGAATCAGTAATGATTTGTGTCATTGATCTCAACCAAAAACATTCCCGAGTAGCTTCATGTAATGCAATCACTTCGGCATGATTTGATGATGTAGCAACAAGTGTTTGTTTTTGAGAACGCCATGATATTGCAGTACCTCGATTTAGGAATACATATCCAGTTTGAGATTTAGCTTTATGTAGATCAGATAAATAACCTGCATCAGCATAACCAACCAAATCTTGTTTTGATTCGTTAGAATAAAATAATCCTAAATCAGTAGTTCCTCGAAGGTATCGAAATATGTGTTTGATCCCATTCCAGTGTCTTTTGGTAGGAGCAGAGCTGAACCTTGCCAACAAATTAACTGCAAAAGAAATGTCAGGTCTTGTACAATTTGTAAGATACATAAGAGCTCCAATTGCACTAAGATATGGTACTTCTGGTCCAAGAATATCTTCATGATCTTCACATGGACGAAATGGATCAGTTTCAACATTGAGTGATCTAACAACCATAGGAGTACTTAATGGTTTTGCCTTGTCCATATTGAAACGTTTCAAAATCTTTTCAGTATATGTTGTTTGATGTACAAGTAAACCATTAGGCATATGCTCAATTTGTAAACCAAGGCAATACTTGGTTTTTTCGAGATCTTTCATTTCAAATTCTTTCTTTAGAAGTTGAATGGCTTCATAGATCTCTTTATTTATACCTATGATGTTAAGATCATCAACATAAACAGCTATGATCACATATCCGGATGTTGTTTTCTTAATGAAAACACAAGGGCAAGTAAGGTTATTTATATACCCTTTGCTTATCAAGTAATCACTTAATCGGTTATACCACATACGTCCCGATTGTTTTAACCCATATAAAGATCTTTGTAATTTAATCGAATACATTTCTTTGAGTTTTGCATTTGATGCTTCTGGTACCTTAAATCCTTCAGGTATCTTCATATATATATATATCACTATCAAGTGATCCATATAGGTAAGCAGTCACAACATCCATGAGATGCATTTCTAAATTTTTAGAAACTGCCAGGCTGATTAAGTACCTAAAAGTAATTGCATCTATAACAGGGGAATAAGTTTCTTCATAATCAATTCCCGGTCTTTGAGAAAAACCTTGAGCTACAAGTCTAGCTTTATACCTTGTAACTTCATTTTTCTCATTTCTTTTTCGGACAAAAATCCATCTGTATCCTACAGGTTTCACATCTTTAGGAGTGAGAATGATGGATCCGAAAACTTTTCTTTTATTGAGTGATTCTAATTCAGCTCGTATTGCTTCTTTCCATTGAGCCCAATCATGTCTATTTTGACATTCAACCATAGATGTTGGTTCTGGATCATCATCATTATTCATGATGTCATATGCAACATTAAATGAAAATTTCTCATCAAGATTTTTCATTTCATTTCGGTTCCATAATATTTTTGAATATGCATAATTGATTGCAATTTCTGTATTGACATCATCAATCTCCTCTGCAGTAGGAGTACTAATTTGTGGTTCTTCTTGAACACTTTCTTTTACTTCATTATTAGTTGATTTTCTTTTTCGAGGATTTTTATCCTTTGAACCAATTGGTCTTCCACGTTTCTGACGTGGTAAAGATTCATGAGTGACGTTATTGCCAGCTTTTGGAATTTCAATTCGAGCTGGAGTATTTACTGCTGGTATATATGATTTTGTCACCGTTTTTGTATCTGTAAATGCATCAGGCAATTGATTTGCAAGTTCTTGTATATGCATTATCTTTTGAACTTCTGTCTCGCATTCTTTTGTGCGAGGATCAAGATACTTTAATTGAGGTTCACACCATGAAACATCATTTTCTTTATTTTTCATTTCTCCCCCTAATCTAGGGAACAATGTTTCATTAAAATGACAATCAGCAAAACGTGCTGTAAAAACGTCACCTGTCATAGGTTCAATATACCTTAATATTGAAGATGTTTCATATCCAACATATATTCCCAACCTCCTTTGAGGACCCATTTTTTTACGTTGTGGTGTCGCAATTGGAACATACACTGCACAACCAAATGTTCTAAGATGAGAAATATTTGGCTCTTGACCAAAAGCAAGTTGTAGGGGGGAATATTTATGACTTGCACTTGGTCTGATGCGAATCAATGTAGCAGCATGTAAAATTGCATGACCCCATATAGATACAGGAAGTTTTGTTCTCATTATCAATGGTCTAGCGATTAACTGTAAACGTTTAATCAATGACTCGGCTAAACCATTTTGTGTATGCACATGAGCAACAGAATGTTCAACAACAATTCCTATAGACATGCAATAGTCATTAAATGCTTGAGATGTAAATTCACCAGCATTATCAAGTCTCACCCTTTTAATGGTGTAATCAGGAAAATGAGCTCTCAATTTAATAATTTGGGCAAGAAATTTTGCAAATGCCACATTACGGCTTGATAACAGACAAACATGAGACCATCTACTAGATGCGTCTATTAGAACCATGAAATATCTAAATGGTCCACATGGTGGATGAATTGGTCCACATATATCACCTTGAATTCTTTCAAGAAACATTGGTGATTCTTTCTCAACCTTAAGTGGTGAGGGTCTAGTTATCAATTTTCCAAGAGAGCAAGATGTACATGGAACCATTGTATCATGATGGATTTTTCTATCCATTAGTGGATGTCCATGAGTACATTCAATAATCCTTTTCATCATTGTTGATCCTGGATGGCCTAATCTGTTATGCCATAAACTGAATACACCAGGATCAATATATTTTTCGTTAACTACCATATGTATTTCTGGTACATTTATATGTGTATAATGTAATCCAGAACTAAGTCTTGGCAGTTTTTCAACCACATGACTCTTGTCAGTGATACTTAAATATTTCTCATTTTCTGTTGTCACTGACTGATAATCATACCCGTTAAGGTATATGTCGGAGAAACTCAATAAATTTCTGCTTGACTTGGGAGAAAATAAGGCATCATTTATTAAAAATTTTGTACCATTTGGTAGTATGAAATTTGCCTTTCCTATCCCTTTTATCAAGTTAGCAGTTCCTGATATTGTATGTATAGTTCCTTCCGTTGGTTTTAGATCAATAAAATATTTCTCGGATTTAAGTATAGTGTGTGTAGTTCCACTGTCTGCTATACAGAGATCTCCACCACTTGATTGATGTTGTATTCCAGCAAAATTCATATTGAACTTCATATATAAGAAATAAATAGTGAGTACATTAATATTACACAATATTTTACACGCAAATAGATAGTACTGAAACATTTAGCAAACATAATGACAAAGACAGACGATATTAAATCGTTTATTTTTCGAAAGACACACAACTTAAACATTCAAGAAATCTTCATATAAATCAGATGGTTTCTCAGTGACTGTTGGATCGACGTTATCCACAAAGTTTACTTCATTTTCTTTATCTTTCAGCGAATCCTGATACATCTTAACAAGATGTTTAGATGTTCGGCAAGTATTAGCCCAGTGGCCCATTCTACCACATCTGTAGCAAGATTCTTCAGAATTTTTAGAAGAATTTTCTTCAACATCTTGTTTAGTGGGCTTGTTTTGTGGTTGATATTTATATTTTCGTGGATTATTATTTCTTTGACCACCACGGCCACGACCATGACCACGTCCTCGCCCATTACCATTACCATTACCATAAGGATGGTTTCTACCATAGTTATGGCTTTTGGCATGATAATGGTGATGGTTATTATAACCACGACCTTGCTCGCGTCCTTGTCCCTGTTTATAATTATTTGCAGTATTTGCTTCAGGGATTGCAAGTGTACCAGTAGGACGGGATTGCTGATTTTTCATTAATAGCTCATCATTTTGCTCTGCAACTAAGAGATATGAATTAAGTTCAGGATATGTTTTGAACTTTAGCATTCTCAAATTTCTTTGCACTATGATGTTTGCAGCATTCATTGTGGAGAAAGTTTTCTCCATCATGTCTGCATCACTTATTTCATGTCCACAGAATTTAAGTTGTGAACATGTATTATACAGAGCTTAGCTATATTCATTTACTTTCTTAAAGTCTTGGAACCTTAATGTTCTCCATTGTTCCATAGCAGCTGGAAGTAAAATTTCTCTTTGATTATTGAATCTGCTTTTGAGACCTTCCCATAAAACATGGGGATCTTCTACAGTCACATAATTATTTTGTAAGCATTCATCAATATGTTGATGAATAAAGCAACATTCCGTTGCTTGTTCTTTTTCAGAACAAGTGTTGTTTTCATTTATGGCTTCAAGAATGCCCATTGATTTAAGATGCATTTTTACTTTTATAACCCATGGCATGTAGTTGTTTCCAGTTGATTCTAAAGGAGTAAATTTAAGATTTTCCAGATTCGACATTTTCTATTAAAACAAACAACATGATAAATTATAGTCACTTTATATTCATAAGTATATAAACATTAAACATAAATTTAATATAACATAAATGATAAGTAGGTGACAGTGTCGACCATATGTAAGCAATCATTAATAAATGTTATATAACATAAATATAAATATTAGTAAACATAAATGATAATTAGGCGACAGTGTCGGCCATATAAATGTTAGATAATAGAAATATAAATGTTAGTAACATAAATGATAATTAGGCGACAGCGTCGGCCATATAAATGTTAGATAATTGAAATATAAATGTTAGTAACATAAATGATAATTAGACGACAGTGTCGACCATATATTATTCAGGTGGTATAACCGACCATATATCATTTAGGTGGCAGAGCCAACCATAATTAGTATTAAGATTATCGTGCTGATAACGTGTTATAATTCAGTAGGCTTATAACTACCTTTAGTGGTTTGATTCTTGATGTTATAATTCAGTAGGCTTATAACTACCTTTAGTGATTTGATTCTTGATTAAGAATACTAATAATGAAGTGTAAGAACAAAGATGATAATGGAGAGAAAAAAAGAAACACTTTGTAAGTGTGAGAAATGGTGCAAGTCTAATGCTTGCATTCATGGCTATTTATAGCAAAAATATCACAAGTTTAGGTAATACAATAATATTACTTTTGTGTATCAATAATTGACTATCCATTTATATATATATATATATATATATATATATATATATATATATATATATATATATATATATATATATATATATATATATATATATATATATATATATTTATATATTATAACAGATCTTATATACTATTTCAACTAAAGAAAGAATATGCATTGATTATAATTATTCTTATTCATAATCATAAGTAAAGATAGCTGAGGGGTAGGATATTTAATATTGGTAAATTACAGCATTCTCTCTTTTATTTAAAGCTTATACATGCATAAGAGCAAATCCAAAACATCCACCAAAAACTAGCTTGTAGTTTATGCCTTAAGGAGATACTCATCAATCTCCTTAAAATTCTTGGCAGCAAAGTCTCTAATGACGTCAGGGTCAGGAACCTCTTCACTTGCTTTCTCAAACTCACAAGCCCATTTCACAAGGCCTCCTTCTCCTTCAGGAATAACCTCAAGACTTGCCTTAAAAGACTTGTAGTATTGCATCATATCCCCATCAATAACACTATATGCCACTTTCTTTTTTGCTTCATTAAGTTCTTCGATCTTCTCTTTCGCTGATTTCACAACCGGTGATCCTGTGTCACAGTTGTATAAATTGTTAGTCAAATAAAGCTTGCTTTTAATGCAAAATCATTGAAAAGAAACCAAATGATTGCTTTTGGTGGGTGTCTGTATTTCTTGGATGCTTCGTTTGGAGCATTTTTCTTATATGTTTCTAGATTTTTGGTTTTGTTATCTTGCTTGTCTTTTTTAGGTAGCGGTTTGATTTAATTGTCTGTTTTAGTGTAGCCGTTATATCTTTGGTTAGTGCCGGTTTGCTTGTTTGGGTTAGTTTATTTGTTCTTGAATTGTATCCGTTTTGATTTCTTTCATCTTATGATGAATGTTTCCTGTTCTTATATAGTTACCTTTTTTTTTTTTCGATAATAATAATAATAATAATAATAACTAACGAAGCATTGCTTCAATGGTACCGCGGTTACACTTGTGTACTCGCAGGGCTGGAGGTCTCGAGTTCGAACCTCGTCAACCGCTCTAGGAATTGAAATATATTCCTTGAAGGTGGCCCAAAGGGAAGGTTTTACCGACCCGCTCCGGGACTAAGATCCGGCCCGCCTGCCCCTGGGGATGGTTTAAGAGTCGGATCCTCAGAGTGTGGTTCGGGTTTCCTGCCCGAAAGCGCGTGTGTGTGCGCAAATGATGACTAGACTTTGGTCCGGACTAATGCAAGGTTGCTTTTAAAAAAAAATAATAATAATAAAATAGAAGGTGATATGACATTGGAAAGTAGTGAGATAGTCGCATAATTATAAATTATGTGCAATTTTAAAGTGAATATTTATAATGAGACTAATTGAGCGTTATATTTTTTTTATTGAGCGTTATATTTTTTTTTTTTTTTTCTTTCTTTCTTATTATACCTTCGGCAAAGTTAACCATGCGGACAGATCCAACGCTCATTCCATTTCCTTCAAGGATCTCAACGCTTTTGTAGAGATCAGAGCAAACTTTTGGGAAGATGTTGGCCGAGTCCATTATGCTTTTCCAAAACTTTTCGGCATCAGATTTCACCTTCACTTCAACATCAAGCTTTCCTGTAGTTGTCATGATTTGTCAAAGTCAAAAGTCAAATAGAATTGCAAATCTGAAAATGTGAAAGTGAATAATAAGCGTAAATGAAAGTTATGGAATTCACCCATCATATGTACTTGTTTATATAGTAAAAATAGATTAAATGCAAGGTTTACAGTTTAAGGAGGGTGGTTGGAAATTGCATTAACTATGGCAGGTCATTTATGAATTATATTGTTTTCTGTTCATAGATGATTTATTACTAATAAGAAAAGAGTGACAAAAATCGATGGATATGATCACTTTCCGGATAAGATTTTCCTCTGTTCAGGAAGAGAGCAAGTATCTTTACTCAAATTTACTCAACATAACATAACTAGTTACCCGTGATCGTTTTCTAACTTTTTACTGATTACCTAATAAAATGCTGCTAGTGATGTTTGAACCTGTTATAAAAATATTATAAACTACGAAAGTATCTTGGAATGGTTGGATGGATAAGAGTTTTTGCATACGAATTTATGTTGCATTTTTTCTAGATGGTATTTGTTCATATTGTGGGGTGAAATGTGAGGTTTAAAGTAGATGAAGGGGTAGTTGGCAAATATAGGGGCTTTGTTATGACAAGCACTTGTCAATTGAATGCACTATGATGCTGTGGGTTGTCAAGAACGTGCATTGAATAACCGTTTACATGGTATTTCTCTACTCAAACAAGTATGTCCATATTATATTTTATTACATGTGATTTGATTTTATTTCAATATGGTGTAGTGTTTTTGGCAAATAAAAAGAAGGGTATATTAATGATACGTCATTCAGATAGTGTATAGAAACTTAACAGAAAAGTATATTCGAATGAAGAACCGATCACCATAAACATGAATAAAAGACGTAAAATCATAAGCGGACATTGAATAGAAGATACAAGACAAGCGAACATCATTTATAGCTAAAAGTCATGTTTTTGTATTTTATGAAGTTGACTGGTCAATCTCCGAGAGATAAAGGTTGACCCACCAATCAGAGCATGACGCGTGTCCTTTTCTGAATGAGAACCTTTGACTTTTTATCTATATATAGGCCACTTAGATTTCATTAATTAGCAGATGATCATTTTGTCAGAGTAGAACTTTCTTTCATCATAAAAAAACTTTCTCTCTCTAGATGATTGACCAAGTTTGGCCTTGACTGGATTCGAAACAAGTATTTGGATATGGTAATCAACGTTAATTCGGAGGAGTTCAAGAAGATTAAACAGCTCACCGTTAACGTGATTGTGACTTGCACTCGTATTCTATTCGCATTCAGGATTTGGTACGATTATTTGGCGCCATCTATCTGTTACTCAGTTGACAAGCAAGTATGTTGTCTAAATGGGGAGCAGGACAGAGAAGAAAGGCAGAAGTATTAGAAGAATGGAAAAGATAGCCAATCCCATTTCCATCGGTACTAGATATTAATCCATCAAATGCGCCAGTAGTAATAGAAGCACAAATAGCGAATTGTAGTGTTGCCCGAATTTATACAGATACAGGAGCTGACGCGGAAATAATGTATGAACATTGTTTTAAAACGTTCCCAAAACGAATATAAGAGAAAATGAAAAATGCCATGGTACCACTGGCTAGCTTCGCAAGTGAATTCACATGGTCAATGGGAAGTATCATCTTAGAAGTTGTCTTGGGAGAATATCCTTATTCGTGAACTTCAGAAATATAATTTTAGTAGTATTACCCATATAATATAATTATGGGAAGAACAGTAATCCGTAAGTTCGGGGCCATTACTTCAAATACCTGGTATGATGAAATTCTCAACACCAGCAGGGATCACAATCTTGTATGGAATCAAGAAACATTCAGTTGAATGCAAACAGCTTCTGAAAAAGAAGTTTGATTTCCAAGTACATGATGATGGGTCAATATCCCCAAATCCTAAATTTCCCGAGCAGCGAATAGCCATTATGAAAACGTTGAGTAAGGAAAGTAAAAATATGCCTGGAGAAATTCTAGTTACAAATATAGATATCTTTGCTTGGCAAGAATCAGATATGACATGGGTGCCAAGAGAAGTAGCAGAACACAGATTGAATGTTAATCTAAATATGCCACCAGTATGTCAGAAAAAGAGAGGAATGGCTTCGAAAAGTAGTAAAATGTTAAAGGAAGAAGTAGAAAAGTTAGTGAAGGTAGGAATAATGAGAGAAGTAATATATTAGACGTGGGTAGCGAACCCAGTCATGGTCAAGAAGCAGAATAGATCTTAGCGAATGTGTGTAGATTTTATAGACATTAATAAAGCTTGTCCTAAAGACAACTATCCACTGCCCGAAATTGATTGGAAAGTTGAGTCTATATCAGGGTTTAAATACAAATGTTTCTTAGATGCATATAAAGGATACCATCAAATATTAATGGCGAAATGCGATGAGGATAAAACAAGTTTCCATACAACCCAAGGAGTATTCTGCTATACAAGAATGTCATTTGAATTAAAAAATGCAGGAGCAACATATCAGAAGCTAATTGATACCGCTTTTTGTGAACAAATTGGAAGAAATGTTGAAGCTTATGTGGATGATATAGTCATCAAAAGTGATTCAGAAGGCGAGATAATGAAAGACATTTTGGAAACATTTAAATCCATGAGAAAGATAAACATGAAACTGAATCCTAAAAGGTGCACATTTGGTGTTGAAGAAGGAAAGTTTTTAGGATATATGGTGACACCCAGAGGAATTAAAGCGAACCCGAAGAAAATTCAAGCAATAGATGATATGAAATCACCAAGTAGTAAGAAGGAGGTACAAAGCTTAAATGGGAAATTAGTAGCTTTAACAAGGTTTTTTTCAAAAGCAGCAGAAATATCCTTAACCATTCATTAGTGTGTTGAAATGTTGTCTTAATAAGAAGAACTTCTCAGGACAACAGAAGCATTTCAAGGCATAAAGAATATTGTTAAAAGAATTACCAACATTGACAACACCATTAGAGGGAGAAACACTGATATTATACATGTTGACATCAAGAGAAGCAATAAGTTCTGTTTTTATAGCAGAAAGGTAAAAGATTGCAGATGCCAATTTAATTTGTGAGTAAAGCATTAAAACCGCACGAAATGAATTATCCACCAATCGAGAAATTGGTATATTGCTTTGTAAGTAATTAGAGGGTGGGGTGAATAGTTACTTAATACGTTTTTAACACTTTTTCGATTGATCACCAAATTCGATTTAACTTTGATCAACCTACTCAACTCAAACTTGATGTGTGTAGTGTATATGTTCAAAATGATAAATGAAGTAATGTAAAGAACATAGACACAAAGATTTATAGTGGTTCGAGTGGATGTTAACTAATCCACCTTAATCCACTCCCCGATTACACTAATCGGGATTTGTTGCTTCACTAAGCACTTTTCTCCAAACCCGGTGGAGATCTGATTTACAAGTCTTCAACTTCTTTGGTAGACAACAAACCTAATCTTTCTATCCCTTTGAAAGATCAACTCCAACCTAGATCAACTTGTCTTCACCTTGGACAAGTATTAATCTCCAAATAAGATTAATCAACTTCCTAAGTCCCTTTAAGGAAGTAGATCACTAAGCTAGCATATGCTTCTACTAACTGAAGTTACAAGACTTATACACTTTGCAATGATGATCCTAACAAAATACTAGGACATACATTACATTAAGTAAACTCAGAAGATAAATGATTTTGATTAGTAAGTTCACAACAACCCAATTCTATATCTATAAGATCATAGAATCTTCTCTTGCTTGATCACATTTGAGTGTAATTGATGCACTTGTGATCACTGGAAATAAGCCTTTGAAATATGCAAGAGGGTCCACTTCAAATGCTCTTAAATGTTTGCCTTTTATAGTGAGATTCAAAAAGTAGCTGTTGACACACGGTTGCCATCACGATCGACCGTGGTGCGACCGTGCATGCTCCAGTCCAAATTTGGTATCCGTTGTATAGCCGTTTGACTCAAATTTGAACACTACATTTTGGCACCTTTACTCCTTCTAGCACCTGCAAAAGAAACCAAACATCCTATACAAGTACTATATGCATTAAGTGTGTAAGATTTGGTCTTAATGCATGAAAGTGACTAATCATTTCAAAAGTGGTAAACTCAACATTCTTGGAGAAGTGTCTTGATTGATATTTTGAAAAATCTCAGTTTGGTAAAGACTTAGTTAGTCACTTTAATGCCCTTGGATCAATTCTAAAGACTAGTCACTATGTCATTAACTTCCTAGTTTCAATTAATCACAAGTCATGTCCTCTTTGAGTTTAATTAGAGATTAATTGAATGATGTCTCTATAAGATAATCATGAAGTATGTAGAGACATTAAGGTTAAGTTATTCTTGAATAAGCAATCACACTTAGTCACTTAGACTAGACCAAATAGACAATTGACTCTAATTTCATTGTGAACATTTTACACTTAATCTATTGGAGTAGGTTAGTTACTTGAATTCTAACTAATGAGCACATAGCAAACATATTAATCAAGTTGACAAGTTTATGAGTATTAAGCATATTGACAAGTAGCAAGTAATACTCACATAGCAAGAGATAGTTATTCTAGGATCAATTATATAGATACTTGCACAACTTATAATTCAAGCACTTAATAAGTTTAATTTGCAATATAACATATTGCTTGATTAATGTGTAAGCACACATTAATGTCCAACACATGCACAAGGGTAGAGAAATCTCTAGTTGGGACTTGGTGATCATTCTAAATGTATCTAAGTGTGTTTTAGGATTACAAGTCATTACTAGTTAACTTTGAGAGCATTGTTCCTCATTTAGCCTTAATTAATCACTAAGTCATTTCTATTAGCAATCATTGTTCTAGTGACATTGGCTTAAGTGTGTTGGTATTTGATGATCATATTAAGGATATCTAGATAGGAATTAAGATCACAAGTTGTTGATTAACACTTATGTGTTATGCCTAATCTTGGTTAAATTGTCATTAAGATTTCATTAGGTGTAATTAATCACAATTAGTGTTTTTATGACCAAAACTCGGTTGAGTATGAAGAAGGCATCTATTCTAAGTATGTTAAGAAAGGTTTCATGAATTATAGATGTCGGGAACTAGTCAAACTTTATTTGGTCGAAAATGGTAACAGAGAAAACTGCGGTCGCACTGCGGTTGACCGTAGTGGTGACCGTGCAACTTGTTTTCACAAAGCTGCGTTGCAATTCAGTGTGGGGTTTCACGGTTGACTATGCGGTCGCCCGTACCTCGACCGTGTGTTTAGCTGAACTTTTGATTTCATTCTTTAACCTATGTTTGACTTGGTCGTTTGCAAGATAAAGTATGGATTAGTGACCTTGCATGTTTTATGTTAAGATGTCAGTCATCACTTATGCATATGCGTGTGTCATCATCAAAATATATTCTTTAGTTAATCATACTTACGTTTATCGTTTAGTGCATTAACCCATATTCAACCAACATTCTCCCCCTTTTTGATGATGACAAACATACAAGTGATGAGAGACATTTTGCTATAAATACGCAAGTGTTAACAATCACTTGTATCCATCTTTCTCCCCTTTTGTCGAAGCAAAAAGGTTAGCTCCCCCTAGAACTAAGCTCGCCCTTAGAACAAAACTCCCCCTTAAATTGTGCACGTTGGAAAAAAGACATATATTAAAACATAACAAGCACACATTTTATTTAAAGCAAGCACGAAACATAGTGATGAAAATATGCATGGAGGGTACAACAATTGAAAGCATCTCTATTAAGCATGGGTGATGATGCATTTGATTTCCGAGGGAGATGTGAGGTTCAGTGCGTTGAGATGCTTGAACAGAAGCGTCAAGCAGCGACCATAGGGATAGGATTGTGTGGGATCTTGTTTAAAATCTTGCATCCTGGAAGCCATTATGTAGGCAAGATTTACTTGTATGGACTTGATTAAGCACCACATGAGTCCAAGTTCAGTCATGGATACTTTATCATCATCTTCTTTTCTGAAGAAGATGTTGTTACTTATGATCATTTTGCATGTTCCATACTCCGGTCGAATGGCATTGTCAAAAACTCCTTCTTGACATAGAGTACTTAGTTTTAGTTCTGGATCAATAAAGAGTGAGGTTAGTGCTCTTCTTGGAATGAACTTTGGAAGGAGTTGTATATGATTCTTCGTATCATAGAACTCAGCTCCTTTTGTTGGCACTCTAAGGATGTAGCCAAATCGCTTAAGTGTCATCACATGGTCTTGATCAAGCAGAGTGAATTTTACCCTTCGGTCAGAGGTAAATTCAAACTTTGAATAGAATTGCTTGAAAAATGAAGGAAATGTGTAGGTTTTAAGTGAAAGAAATGATCCCCATCCAATTTTATCAAACTCACTTTGAAGAGTAGGATAGTCATAGAACACTTCATGTTCTTCTTGGATGTGTCTTGAATCATCTTGAGAGTTCTTCTTTTCATCACATGGAAGTTTGTTGTGAACTTTTATCATTTTGAGATTTGAGTGATGTTTGGAGTTTGAAAAGATAAAGGGTTTTGGAGAACTCATTGTTTTGTGGTGCAAGAAGTTCTTTGAGAATTCTCAATTTAAAGAATCTTGAGCAAAAGATTTCCATCCATTTTGAGTAATTGTTTTGTTCAAGAAGTTTAAAGAAGAAGTTAAATTTGATTGCTTTTGGATATTGTTTGTAAGTTAGTGGTATTGATTTGTTATAGGTGTGTATTTAATGAACCTTGAATGAATTGCAGTCAATCTGCGGTCACTGTCACGGTCAGCCGTACCTGCGACCGCATGTTATCTGCAACACATTTTTAGTTATTTAGTCTTTCACATTTTTGAGTAAGATCAAGGCATTATAAAATTCAAATGCATTATGTCTACATTCAACCATAGAATCATAGCATAATTGTCTTACACATTCCTTACCACAATTATTCTTTTTCAAGGAATTCTTAGATTGATTCACTTGAGTTTTCATCCTCCGTATCGCTTGTTTTGCAGGTCAACTTCTTTATTACTCCTTTCATCATCTTCACAATCTTTGACTCCTTTTTGAGATTCTTAATTTGTTCCTTGTAGATTTTGTCCATCTTTGCCATTATCTTACACTCTTGAACTTGTTCATAAGCTTCTTCATCTTCACTGTCAGGTATCTCAGCATTTTCTCTACCGATCCTTACTTCTCCTGACGTTCTTTTTCGTTTTCGGGAGGTTAATTCTGAGGTTTTTAGTCCTTTGAATATGGAAAGTGTGGGTTGATGAAAGTTATCACTTGTGACACCCAAATAGTCAAACACTTTATTAAGATGTAGTCCTTAGGGTAATGCACGAGTGGTTTCCATAACAGTTCTGTTCATTCTTGATGCCATGAGATATGCCATGTTTACTTTGATATCATTTTCTAAGCACCACATCAGAGCAAATTGAGTGGCGTGGACATTTGAGTGATTGCCGGATTTGCAATAGATGTTGTGGATGATGATTTTGTTCCAAGTGTCATACTCAGGACGAAGGTGTTTTCCTTGTACACCAGATTTCTCAATTTCAGTTCTTGGAGCATCATTTTTGCACAGTGTATCGATTGGAGGTGTTTTGTTTGAAATGAAGTCATGAAGATTCGAAAGATCATGTTGTCTATTGTAGAATTTTTCTCCCTCAGTGGGAACGTCCAACATGATCCCGAAATCCTTGAGTGAATAGCGATAATTAACGCCCAGAAGATTGAAGAATACTTCATCATTCACAAAGTTGAAATTAGCGTAAAATTCTCGAATGAGTGAGGGATGAATAGGGCCGTTTAGAGTGAGAAAGGATTTTCATTTGAGTTATTTAAACTGCCTTACAAGTTCAGGCATTTCGGTGTGAGCGACTCTTCTCCCCTTGGCCATTTTTCTGCCTGTCAGAAATTCAATGTTGTAGGCAATTCTCTCTTTAAGATCAGATGGTGGATCATATGAGTCTTTTCTTTTTGCTACAACAGTCTTGCCTTTTCCTCTAGCCATTTTCTACACAATGATACATTAGATTAGTTCAAGGTGTACAATTCAATTGTAGCTAACAAGTTTTGCAACCTTTAATTATCATCAATACTTAGACGTTTTGATGTTACCATTCTTCACATTTTTACTCTTCATTAGTGTCAATGAGTTTGCAACTAGATTAAGATTTTCACAAAGTTCATATGTGTTCTAGACTTTTGAGATCATCATCAACACATGTTTTGACATCTAACATTATTGCACTCAGTTTGCAACAATGTCATTTATATCATATGAACAATGCTTCTATGAAAATTTAACCTAGATGTATAATGAACCCTAGAATTATCCAAAGTTAAATCAATGCATAGATATACTACAATCATTACTACAATTGTTTCTAAATTGTTCTTCAAGAACAATTTCAATTGTTTGCATCAATTTAAGTTTTGATTCATTCTAGTTAGGGTTTCTTCATAACCCTAATTCATCATACAAACACAATTGAATGCTAGAAAAGCAAGGATTAATCATACCGAAAGTAGGAATTGAAATTGATGGAATGAGCGTTCTTCTCCGTGCGATCGATTTCCTCAGCCGTTTGTAGGTGTGTGTGTGTGTGTTTTGAAGTGGGTTGAAAAGAAATAAAAGTGAGGGTTTAATTTGATTTAAAACAGAATCAGGCCACGCACGGTCGAAGCACGGGCGACCGTGGTGTAAGTCGTGCAGATATTTTTACACGTACAGGACAGGAGTCTGCGGTCGTGTATACGGTCAGCCGTGGTGCTGCCGTGGATCCTTCTGATCACTTATTTTTTCACTTCTTCTTTCTTCGAACGCGTTTTGACGATTCTTAGGTTCTAATGAATACTTGAGGACAAGTTTTCTTTTCCTAACATTGAATGATTACATCCTCCCGATGTTTAATCATCAATGACACGTAATATACAATATCTATATGTATGTGTATATATATATATATATATATATATATATATATATATATATGTATATATATATATATATATATATATATATATATATATATATATATATATATATATATATATATATATATATATATACTCATTCATATTTAATCATTCACATAGTATACACAAAACGCATCAATCTAGCATACAATACATATTTTCACATAAACACACAATCCTAAGACAAGTAAGCTTCCTACACTAATATTTTAAAATCATTTTTCAAAAACAATTTTGCATTTGCAAGAAAAACCTTTTATTAATACAAAGTCTTTTTGAGAAGGTTATTCTTATTAGCATTTTGATCATTGATTTTGATTGATTTTAAGATTACCCAATCCTTGACTTATCCCTACCATAGAATTGCTAGCTTGGTCCATTTTTTCCATATTCTAAATTTTCCTAATAATAGACAATGGACTTTGATTACAAGATTTGTGTTTGCTAGAGTCGTGACATATATTCATTTCATGTTTATCTCTTGATGAATTACAAATAGTTATTCTTTCAAGTTTTCTTTTCAAGGTGTTATTTTCATCAATTAAAACTTTGTTAAGTTGTCTAACTTTGTGTAATTCTTTCTCCAAAAGTTTTACTTTGTCACGACTACTATCATACACTAATTTAATAGTCTTGTAATCATCTAACAATTCCTCATAATTAGAAGGATAGAATACATGTACCTCATTGCAATCCATGCTTGAGACATCATCTTCTTTGAATGGAGATTCAACCTCTTCTTCACTTTGACCATCTTGATCCAAATCATTCAAAGAACTCATGAGGCAAAAGTCTTCATTTCCATTCAACCCTTTTGCTTGAGAATCACCAACCTTTTCCAAATCCTTTCCAATTCCTTTACCCTTTAAACTCCTAAAGTTTAAATCTTCTTGAGAACATAGTGAATCCCAACATTCTTTAGCACTTTCACATGAAATTATCTTTAACCTTTCTTCACTAGAAAGAATTCCATGAAGTAGTGAAATTGCATCAAATTGTTTCAAAACATCATTGTTTTGAAATGTTGACTTCACTAGCCTTGAACTAGCTTGTGGTACAAAGTCTCCTACTTTGATTATTCTCCACAAGTAGTAATCCTTGGATTTGAGATAAGACTCAAATCTTAATTTCCACACATCAATATTCATCTTATCAAAGATTGGTGCTTCTTTCGCCAATTCTTCCAAGTATCCCATAGTTTGAGTTGATCCGAGAATCGTTGACTCAAGTTTTTGCACAAAACGAATTTTGACGCTTTTAGGATCATTTATAGCGCAATGATTTGAGCAATTGCTCTGATACCAATTGTAAGTAACTATAGGGGGGGTTGAATAGTTACTTAATACATTTTTAACACTTTTTTGATTGATCACCAAATTCGATTCAACTTTGATCAAACTACTCAACTCAAACTTGATGTGTGTAGTGTATATGTTCAAAATGATAAATGAAGTAATGTAAAGAACATAGACACAAGGATTTATAGTGGTTCGGGTGGATGTTAACTAATCCACCTTAATCCACTCCCCGATTACACTAATCGGGATTTGTTGCTTCACTAAGCACTTTTCTCTAAACCCGGCGGAGATCCGATTTACAAGTCTTCAAGTTCTTTGGTAGATAACAAACCTAATCTTTCTATCCTTTTGAAAGATCAACTCCAACCTAGATCAACTTGTCTTCACCTTGGACAAGTATTAATCTCCAAATAAGATTAATCAACTTCCTAAGTCCCTTTAAGGAAGTAGATCACTAAGCTAGCCTATGCTTCTACTAATTGAAGTTACAAGACTTATACACTTTGCAATGATGATCCTAACACAATACTAGGACATACACTACATTAAGTAAACTCACAAGATAAATGATTTTGATTAGTAAGTTTACAACAACCCAATTCTATATCTATAAGATCATAGAATCTTCTCTTGCTTGATCACATTTGAGTAGTAATTGATGCACTTGTGATCACTGGAAATAAGCCTTTGAAATATGCAAGAGGGTCCACTTCAAATGCTCTTAAATGTTTGCCTTTTATAGTGAGATTCAAAAAGTAGCCGTTGACACACGGTTGCCATCACGGTCGACCGTGGTGCGACCATGCGTGCTCCAGTCCAAATTTGGTATCCGTTGTATAGCCGTTTGACTCAAATTTGAATACTACATTTTGGCACCTTTACTCCTTCTAGTACCTGCAAAAGAAACCAAACATCCTATACAAGTACTATATGCATTAAGTGTGTGAGATTTGGTCTTAATGCATGAAAGTGACTAATCATTCCAAAAGTGGTAAACCCAACATTCTTGGTGAAGTGTCTTGATTGATATTTTAGAAAATCTCAGTTTGGTAAAGACTTAGTTAGTCACTTTAATTCCCTTGGTTCAATTCTAAAGTCTAGTCACTATGTCATTAACTTTCTAGTTTCAATTAATCACAAGTCATGTCCTCTTTGAGTTTAATTAGAGATTAATTGAATGATGTCTCTATAAGATAATTATGAAGTACGTAGAGACATTAAGGTTAAGTTATTCTTGAATAAGCAATCACACTTAGTCACTTAGACTAGACCAAATAGACAATTGACTCTAATTTCATTGTGAACCATTTTACACTTAATCTATTGGAGTAGGTTAGTTACTTGAATCCTAACTAATGAGCACATAACAAACATATTAATAAAGTTGACAAGTTTATGGGTATTAAGCATATTGACAAGTAGCAAGTAATACTCACATATCAAGAGATAGTTATTCTAGGATCAATCATATAGATACTTGCACAACTTATAATTCAAGTACTTAAGAAGTTTAATTTGCAATATAACATATTGCTTGATTAATGTGTAAGCACACATTAATGTCCAACACATGCACAAGGGAAGAGCAATCTCTAGTTGGGACTTGGTGACCATCCTAAATGTATCTAAGTGTGTTTTAGGATTACAAGTCATTACTAGTTAACTTTGAGAGCATTGTTCCTCATTTAGCCTTAATTAATCACTAAGTCATTTCTATTAGCAATCATTGTTCTAGTGACATTGGCTTAAGTTTGTTGGTATTTGATGATCATACTAAGGATATCTAGATAGGAATTAAGATCACAAGTTGTTGATTAACACTTATGTGTTATGCCTAATCTTAGTTAAATTGTCATTAAGATGTCATTAGGCGTAATTAATCACATTTAGTGTTTTTATGATCAAAACTCGGTTGAGTATGAAGAAGGCATTTATTCTAAGTATGTTGAGAAAGGTTTCATGAATTATAGATGTCGGGAACTAGTCAAACTTTATTTGGTTGAAAATGGTAACAGAGAAAACTGCGGTCGCACTGCAGTTGACCATGGTGGCGACCGTGCAACTTGTTTTCACAAAACAGCATTGCTATTCAGTTTGGGGTTTCACGGTTGACTATGCGGTCGACCGTACCTCGACCGTGTGTTTAGCTGAACTTTTGATTTCATTTTTTAACCTATGTTTGACTTGGTCGTTTGCAAGATAAAGTATGGATTAGTGACCTTGCGTGTGACGCCCCGTACTAATCATCATGTATGGACCATCAACGACAGGATCATTACAAGGTTAAGTACTATATGCGTTTTCAAAAAGAGTTTGCATTCATTAATAAAGTGATGTCTAAACCAACATCGAATGTTTTACAATCCAAAAGCATGCTTCGCTAAGTATAAGCAAATAATAAGCGTATGTGACCACAAAGGTCGTTACAAGTCATAGTTTTAAAGTACTAAAGTTTGAATGCAAAGTAAAGTAGTTCATGCGTTGACAACTCTAAGCAGCGGGTGTCTACAGCACAACTAGTACACAGCGGAAGCTAGCAACCTCAAGCACCTGAGAAATACATGCTTAAAAACGTCAACACAAAGGTTGGTGAGCTATAGTTTAAGTATAACAGTAATGTAAGTAGGCCACGAGATTTCAGTGCTTCAACAAGCGTTTAAATCAGTAATCCAAATCCGTATGTTTAAGTATATGCTTAACCGTGGGCACTTGGTAACTAACTTAACATTTAAATAATAATACCCCCTGAAAGTACACTTGGCAAGTGCGTATGTTTACGAAGTATTAAACACTCGTTGACTGCTAGCGCGACTAGCCCGAGTGGGGATGTCAAATCCTATGGATCCATATCTAAGATTCGCGTTCACCGGTTCATAAACCAATGATTAAACGTTACCGAGCTAAAGGGAATCTTTCTGCCGTTATATAACCCACACATATATAAAGTTTAAGTACTCGTGCCTAGTATGTAAAACATAAAATCCGCATGTATTCTCAGTTCCTAAAATAAGTTAAAGTAAAAAGGGAATATTATAACTCACAATGATATGTAGTAGCGGTTAAGTTGAGTCGGGAAAGGTGTGCAAGTAAACGGTCCGAAATCCTCAACCTAAGTCAAATAGTACTAAGTTAGTAAGTTGTCTAAAAAGGTTCATATGTATGTAATTAAGGTCATAAGGGTCATCATCAATCATCATTAAACAAAAGGTAACAAGTAAGGTTCGTTCATGAACGAAGTTTAAAACAAAGGCTGACTTGGATCAGTCACCACGGCCTCTACACAAACCGAACAGAGGTGAGACCAGTGGCTATGGCTCTGTATATGAGTCGTTTAAGTGTGATAAAAATTCCAGAAGCTAACTCGTCTTCGTTTGACTGTGGCGATGGTATAAGTGCGAGTAGGTCTGAAATTTCTGCACAACGTTAAAGGACATAGTGACGATCGGAGGGCCATAAATCCTAAACCGTAACTCGGATGAAGACGAGTCTTATATGAAAAATTATCTACTCGAAAAGTTTTATCTAAAAATCATGGTTAGAACAGCCCAGACCTACTGGTCTGTTACAGAAGCATCAGGTCAGAAAGTTTTGGACAGAAACAGTAAGTTTAAAAGGGTTCCGGTGGTCTTGGTGCTTGATGTTCATCATGGTTCTCATCCTTGATGCGTATAGCTTCAAGTGTACAACTCATGGATGTGTTTACATCATCTTAACCAAGTCTTGACCATCATAACACTAGTGCAAGTCTAAGACATGAAGCACAACTCACTTAAGAGTTGCATGTAGTTTGATGAACCAAAGTTACATCAAAGTCTTAGGTTTGACACTTATATGAACTATAAAAGTAACATTGAACTATAAACTTAAAAATAAACTAACTAATCAAGATCATAAGTAGTAGAACATAGTTCTTAGTTTGATCTTGAAGATCCAAGACTCAAAAGTCGTGATCTAAAGTCATTAAGTTACACCATAAGTAATAACACATAAATCCTTACTTTAGTGAAACCAAAAGTTACAAAACTTAGATTATCATCAAGTAAAGTGTTTGTAAGCTTGAAAGCTCTTGTTCATGACAAAAATAAGAAGACCATAAGCTATAGAACTTAGATCCATTACAAGTATATGAAGTTATAACTAGTAAGTTAAACTTCTATGTTCTTAAAACTTATAAGTTGTCTTTAAGTTCAAGAAGTATAAGATCAAAGTTAACTAGTAATCTTTGACCAATTTTAACCAACAACATGAAATTTAAAGTGCATAAATGAAGTAGTAAACTTAAATAAACAAGAAAAGGTTCATGGTTGTTCATACTTTAAAGATTCAAACCAAGGTTTGATCTTTAGAAAGTAAACTTTAAAGTTTACTTCATGAGCTTCAAGTATGTCTTTAATCAACACAGAACTTGCAAACTTTTGAAACAATTGAAGTAGAATCATAAACTAGTGAGTTTATGTTCTTGTGTTCTTGAAAATACAAGATAATAGAAGAATCAAAACTAGAAAGTTAGATTCTTGAAAGCTAGTAAGTAACTACAACTAGTAAGTAACAATTAACAACAAGTAATCAAACAAGCAAGTAACAAAAGATGATGATGATTGATGGGAGTTCTTGGTTCGGTTTTAGAAAGAAAGAAAAAGGAAGAACAAGTTCATGTTACTTACAAAAAGATAATAGAAATGAGAGAAAAGTTTGAAAGTAAAATGAGAAGTATGTGTGTGTGAATTTGAATGAGAGAATGCAAGTGATAAGGTAATGTAAAAATGAAACAAAAACACCACTCATGGCCTAAGTGGCCGACGGTTTTGGGAGTGGGGAGGGGGAAGAGAGTTGTTCTTTGGTTACAAGCTTGTAAAGTCTTACAAAAGGTGGTTATTTGGTGTAAGTGCATGGGGATTAAGAGAACTAGAATCCATTTGCAAGTAACTAACTAGTTTCATTAAAAATGATACTTACAAGTTGTAAAATGGGCTAGTTAATCCATTAACATAAGTAGGGTGGGCTCACATAAGTCCATTAACACTAACAAGGCCCAAGTTCAAGTATTTATCAAGTTAAGCCAATTAAAGCCCAAGTAATTAACTAATAGCCATAGTTAATCAAAATGATTAATAAACCTTAATCATGAATGCAAATAATATCTAGAAATATTATTCGTGAAGTTTCGTGTGTCACAAAGACGTTTCGGGCACTTAAAAGTCATGTACGGGCAATCATGGCAACATGTAAATGTAATAACATACATTCGTTTAATCATACGTATTAATAATAATAATTATTAATAAATAAAAGTTGGAATTTCCAGGGTCGTTACATTACCCACATGTTAAAGAAAATTTCGTCCCGAAATTTAAGGAGTGACCAACAATGGTACCGTATTCGAATAAGAAGGAGCGTATCATAGTTCTGTGAGACCCGTGGGCTCAGAAGTAAGTTATCCATCTTGAAAGGTACTTCGGCGTATGAAAGTGAGAATAGATATATGCCGTTAATTAAGCCTCTTGTCCTAAGAGGTCAACAAATTGATTTTGTTTCTGATTAGCAGGAGTATGTCATCTGAATGTATATCCACAAAAGGAAAGATGGTGTGTTTAGCCTTACAGGCATCCTCGGTAAGTTGGATGCGTGAAATGCATCATGAATGATTCTGAGCTCATCTAAAACATCGAGCGTGTATGTCGTAATATAAGCTGACAGGTAGGATAGAAAACATAGTGATTACAACCATGCGATTTGATGTCTGGATAGTGTTAGCCACGGATTTTACAAAACCCCTTGATTTTGGAAGGGAGCCATAGGTATAAGGAGCCCGATATTTATGAACGTTTCCTTCGGATAAGTGATTTGAAATTTTAGGTAAAAGTGACCAATCGGACTTGCAAGCCATAATTAATCATAGTGCCTGCAGGACGGCCTGAACGAACAAAGAGGAATATCACCTAGTTTACCATACTGCAGGTGAACCTATCCTTGGATGAAATGAAAACACAGTTCCGCGATGTAACTTCATCCTTTTAGTTACATGTTGAAGTTAGGGTTAACGTTAACTAGAGCAACATACAGTTGCAACCAATGAAGGAAGAAATATATAGAGTATCCACATGAGTGTCGTGAATGTTTTAAGCAGTCCCCTCCCAAGGGATAACAAGATTCATAGATTCTCAAAGTATCTTATGTTATATTTCCGAAAGAAAGTTGCACGAAAGGTGTGGTCTTGAACGAGAGTGAACTCTTCGAGTGGTTCGTTTTGAATTTATCCGTGTACTTAAGGGGATGTGCTGATGAGGGGATACGTGAACCCTTGGTCCTAACGAATGGTTTACTCCGAGTGAAAAGAATCTCCAAAAAAATGATTCTTGTGTCTCAATATACTGATTCATAGAGATGAGGTTTACGAGGGGGTTGTGATTCGCCGTGAAGTGTTGAGAACAGTAACCCACCTAGTACCTTTCCTACAATAGGGTGACCAATGAGTGTATCTCAGAAAACTGGTTTATCGGCCCGCGTTTTTGTCATGTCTAGCTTTAAAAAGAACATTTTATGGGTGCAAAGATTTTCTAACAAATTTTATAAAACCGCCGTCCAAAGTGGCTCAAGAGTTCTTAACAAAGATCTTAATAGTAAGTTTCAGCTCTAACAGAGGGAGAGAAAAAGGTGTGATCCATACGTGGTGTAGTCTAATACCGAAACCTTTAATAAAATCAGCTAAGGGAGTTTTTGAGAAACAATGCCTTTAAACGTTTGTTGTGACATCGTAATTGAACGAAGTTCCTAGTAAATTTAGAAGTAGGTACAACGTGTACCATTTTACTCAAAACTATTTGACTTAAGTTGAATAACTCGGTAAAGGAGCGGTTTTTAAATAATTTGAAGGTATAACTTAGTATCAAAATAAGTAAGTATAAATTTATACATATATGATTTTATAAACCATTTAAGTGACCGAAAAGTTTTTAGTATTTTCATTGTCTGTAAATCTTGTGAGGACCGCATAAATAAACAACGTGTAAAAATTCTGATAAACATAGTTTTTTTTTTGTATTTCGAAGGTTACGAGTTGAAAAAGTTTGAGTAGAAAAGTTTTGAATCATTGGGTGACCAGTTACTAGGTAATGAAAACTAATGACATATATGTAGTTTTGGTAATTATCGGGACACAAGTCTTTGGGCCAAAAATATTTACGTGCGAAGCCGTTGCTAAAGTGAGGTACGAAGGATAGAGCACGAGGATGAGAAGTTAATTGCTTCTTGGATTCGCAAAGTGCCAAACGGGTTATGGCTAGTATTAAAGTCGGAATGATGATGGCACTAATACCACTAAATGAGAGTTTCCTTGGAATGAGTCAGGATTTAGAGTTATATATAAGAAAGAGCATTGTTCCAACATGTGTGGTGAAGTAAATCCATGGGGTAACGTAATAGTTTTGAATGGTTTACGTGGATGTCCGAAGGCCTTGCATGACGTGGTAGTCAGTGCCTTTATCACATATACATGAATCTCTCGATTTCGACGGTTATAAGGTCTTCACGATGACTTGGGTACGAATGAGCAACGGAGTATTTTATACAGCAAGCAACGACAAATTTTATGGAAATTGTTTAAGGTGACAATGTATGGAAAGAAACGAAGTTTTAGTAAACTAGGGTTACGTACAACCCGTGCCATTCAAAGTAAAATATATTTTGAACAAAAGGTTTGATTTGTAAGAGTGAAGGTAAAATTCTACATGTGTTTGTCGAAAATAAGAAATCATTTACTTTATTTTATATAACGTATACGATTTTAAAATTTTGCGCGAATGACGAACAAATTTTTTTTTTTTTTTTTTTAACTTTGAGAGGATAGCATAATAAAATGATGTGTGTAAGAGTTTTGGCAGACAAAATTTTCATATTTCGGAAGTTACAAGTTGGAAAAGGTTGATAAGGATTGAGTACAAGATTTTGAAAATTTCGAGTGATGTTTGAGGTAAATATAAACCATTGAATTTATATGTGATTGACAACTATTAGTAGGGCATAAATCCTTTGACCAAAAATGCTTAAGTGTGAAGTTGTTGCTTATGAGTGAGATACGAATGGGAGAGTGTGAGGATGAGAGTTAACCACTTATTGATTTCAGGAAAATTTCGAACCGGTATGACTAATATCGAGGTAAGAAGGACGATGTTGTGGTTATCATCGAATAAGAAATTCCTCGTGATACGTTAGGATTTAGAGTTGCGTAAGAATGAGTATCAAATGAGATTCTTGGGAAATCTTCAATATAGAATTTGGATTGCTGAGGTGACGGAATACAATTTCCTTTAAATATCGTAGTGCAAGTTTGTCCATTGTAACAGTTTCTTTCATGGCTAGAAAGTGAGCAGTTTTGGCGAGATGGTCAATAATAACCCAGATGATGTCCTAACCGCATACCGTCTCTGGTAACTAGTGATGAATTTCTTCCCATTTCCATTGTGGGATTTCGGTTTGTTGTCATGTAACTAATAAGGTTCAGTTTTCGGGCTACATCTCTCCCCATAATAGTTTCACCATTCTTGCGAGGTATACGAATAAATTTTTCCCATTATAATAAATTCCGCTTTCATCCTTGAAAGTCAGTTCTTTCCAACTATTTCATCAAAGCTTCCTAGCTCGATGAGTATTAGGTTAATCTTAATGTTCATCCCAAATCAAATCTTACTGTACTACTGTGAAAAATTCTATCAATCTTCTCAAATAACATGTGCATGTACGTATGTAACTAATCCTTTCAACTAATACATTAAAACTCCCAAGTTTGGTTAATATGAGGTCATCTCCAAATGACCCACCTGTTAATCTTAAAGTACTACCTTAAATTATCCCTATATCTTCCTCACTTTACCATTTGCTCGCGTCCTATAGAATACTTAATTCCCATGGTTGTTGATGGTTTATTATTCATGATAATGCTAAAGTTCTTAGATGTAAGGTTCCTATCGTTCTAGTATTAAACAAATTTGAAATAGTAAATCGTTGTGACGAAATTTACCCTAGCTAAGAATCAGGATTCCATGCGAGTCTCCATAACGATTGCTTTTAAAGTTTTTCCTATATGGGAACTTTTTTTTTTCCTTAAATGCCCAGGGTGCCGATATCTATAACAAATTTTTGGGTTATCAACTCTACAATCAAGGCCCTTCTTGTACAGTATCTGGGCTACGTGGTTATTCTTTCCCTATTTTTAACAGACTATAATGCGTATGCTCAAGTGATCCCTGCCAAAGTTTCCCTGGATCACCTCATATTCCTCATGTAGTGACATTGGAACTTCTGCATGATTTACCTCAATATAATCATGCTGGCCTGGTGTCATTATATTGTGCTAAATCGTACATTCATTCCATTATCATTCCATATGGTCAATGTAACGTGATCACTTCCAGTTATACTCAATTTCATCTAACGGTGCTTTATCTATGCCATTTCAAAACAGAATCTTCATAACTAATCTCACAGTTTCTCGATGTGGGTGCGTAGGTTCTGTAGATCATGCATTAATGCCTAAATGTCCCGAAGTTTCTTCAAAGGTTCGGATTCAGGTAACGTTGTTAGGTTCCTTCTAGATATTCAATCCGGGTCCCGCGTCGGGTTTTACGTGTAGCAAGTAGTGATACGATATGTCTCGAGGCGACTCACAAGTCTTTGGGTATGGCTGAGCATTAGTAGAAGACACTATGACCACATTAAAGGGAATGCCTTCCCGACTTCTCCAATGTCTAGGAGTGGTAGGGACCTAAGTCCAGAAGTGTCGTTATATCGTCGAGCAGTGGTGAAGAATGAAAGAGTTAAGTGACGGTCATGAAAGCGTACAGGGTATGTGTCAACTGAACAATCTTCTAGATTGCGTGAAATAATGTTTCGATCTCTAGAACGGTGGAACAGTGGTAACAGGTGGATTACACTACTAGTTCTTAGGGTTAGACGAGCAGGAAAAGTAGTTCAGGTAAGCATCTGAACTGGGAAGGATAAGTTCTCCACGTCGGTATAGCGAATCATAGACATGTAGCAAGCGCGTAATCAGGCATAACAGCTATAGCAGCCTAGGTCGTTTACAACAGCATGTAGCATGGCAATAGTAACAGTATCATACCAAAGTAACATGCTAAAAGCAGATAGTAACATGCAGTAGCGAGAATAAGCAAATGCATACAGCGAGTTTACATAGCAGTGAGAGGAAACGGTAGCATGCAGTAAGTTCATACATCAGTAGAAGTAAGCAGTGGCATGCAGTAGTAGTAAACGGTAACATGCAGTAATATAACACAGTAGCATGCAATCGAAAGCAGATAATAGCATGCAGTAGTGGAAGCACGTAATAGCATACGGCATATAGCAGTAAAAGTGAGTAGCAACATGCAGTCAGTTCAGCGGAAACAAGTAAACTAGCAAGTTGTAGATTAGTCCTATTAGTGAATCCTACTCGGGTCGGTCTTAGACTCACTAATGCATCCTAATTCCCTACAACCAATGCTCTGATACCAAATGTGATGCCCCGTACTAATCATCATGTACGGACCATCAACGACAGGATCATTACAAGGTTAAGTACTATATGCGTTTTCAAAAAGAGTTTGCATTCATTAATAAAGTGATGTCTAAACCAACATCGAATGTTTTACAATCAAAAGCATGCTTCGCTAAGTATAAGCAAATAATAAGCGTATGTGACCACAAAGGTCGTTACAAGTCATAGTTTTAAAGTACTAAAGTTTGAATGCAAAGTAAAGTAGTTCATGTGTTGACAACTCTAAGCAGCGGGTATCTACAGCACAACTAGTACACAGCGGAAGCTAGCAACCTCAAGCACCTGAGAAATACATGCTTAAAAACGTCAACACAAAGGTTGGTGAGCTATAGTTTAAGTATAACAGTAATGTAAGTAGGCCACGAGATTTCAGTGCTTCAACAAGCGTTTAAATCAGTAATCCAAATCCGTATGTTTAAGTATATGCTTAACCGTGGGCACTTGGTAACTAACTTAACGTTTAAATAATAATACCCCCTGAAAGTACACTTGGCGAGTGCGTATGTTTACGAAGTATTAAACACTCGTTGACTGCTAGCGCGACTAGCCCGAGTGGGGATGTCGAACCCTATGGATCCATATCTAAGATTCGCGTTCACCGGTTCATAAACCAATGATTAAAAGTTACCGAGCTAAAGGAAATATTTCTGCCGTTATATAATCCACACATATATAAAGTTTAAGTACTCGTGTCTAGTATGTAAAACATAAAATCCGCATGTATTCTCAGTTCCCAAAATAAGTTAAAGTAAAAAGGGAATGCTATAACTCAAAATGATATGTAGTAGCGGTTAAGTTGAGTCGGGAAAGGTGTGCAAGTAAACGGTCCGAAATCCTCAACCTAAGTCAAATAGTACTAAGTCAGTAAGTTGTCTAAAAAGGTTCATATGTATGTAATTAAGGTCATAAGGGTCATCATCAATCATCATCAAACAAAAGGTAACAAGTAAGGTTCGTTCATGAACGAAGTTTAAAACAAAGGCTGATTTGGATCAGTCACCACGGCCTCTACACAAACTGAACAGAGGTGAGACCAGTGGGTATGGCTCCGTATATGAGTCGTTTAAGTGTGGTAAAATTTCCAGAAGCTAACTCGTCTTCGTTTGACCGTGGCGACGGTATAAGTGCGAGTAGGTCTGAAATTTCTGCACAACGTTAAAGGACATAGTGACGATCGGAGGGCCATAAATCCTAAACCGTAACTCGGATGAAGACGAGTCTTATATCAAAAATTATCTAATCGAAAAGTTATATCTAAAAATCATGGTTAGAACAGCCCAGACCTTCTGGTATGTTACAGAAGCATCAGGTCAGAAAGTTTTGGACAGAAACAGTAAGTTTAAAAGGGTTCCGGTGGTCTTGGTGCTTGATGTTCATCATGGTTCTCATCCTTGATGCGTATAGCTTCAAGTGTACAACTCATGGATGTGTTTACATCATCTTAAATAAGTCTTGACCATCATAACACTAGTGCAAGTCTAAGACATGAAGCACAACTCACTTAAGAGTTGCATGTAGTTTGATGAACCAAAGTTACATCAAAGTCTTAGGTTTGACACTTATATGAACTATAAAAGTAACATTGAACTATAAACTTAAAAATAAACTAACTAATCAAGATCATAAGTAGTAGAACATAGTTCTTAGTTTGATCTTGAAGATCCAAGACTCAAAAGTCTTGATCTAAAGTAATTAAGTTACACCATAAGTAATAACACATAAATCCTTACTTTAATGAAACCAAAAGTTACAAAACTTAGATTATCATCAAGTAAAGTGTTTGTAAGCTTGAAAGCTCTTGTTCATGACAAAAATAAGAAGACCATAAGCTATAGAACTTAGATCCATTACAAGTATATGAAGTTATAACTAGTAAGTTAAACTTCTATGTTCTTAAAACTTATAAGTTGTCTTTAAGTTCAAGAAGTATAAGATCAAAGTTAACTAGTAATCTTTGACCAATTTTAACCAACAACATGAAATTTAAAGTGCATAAATGAAGTAGTAAACTTAAATAAACAAGAAAAGGTTCATGGTTGTTCATACTTTAAAGATTCAAACCAAGGTTTGATCTTTAGAAAGTAAACTTTAAAGTTTATTTCATGAGCTTCAAGTATGTCTTTAATCAACACAAGAACTTGCAAACTTTTGAAACAATTGAAGTAGAATCATAAACTAGTGAGTTTATGTTCTTGTGTTCTTGAAAATACAAGATAATAGAAGAATCAAAACTAGAAAGTTAGATTCTTGAAAGCTAGTAAGTAACTACAACTAGTAAGTAACAATTAACAACAAGTAATCAAACAAGCAAGTAACAAAAGATGATGATGATTGATGGGAGTTCTTGGTTCGGTTTTAGAAAGAAAGAAAAAGGAAGAACAAGTTCATGTTACTTACAAAAAGATAAGAGAAATGAGAGAAAAGTTTGAAAGTAAAATGAGAAGTATGTGTGTGTGAATTTGAATGAGAGAATGCAAGTGATAAGGTAATGTAAAAATGAAACAAAAACACCACTCATGGCCTAAATGGCCGACGGTTTTGGGAGTGGGGAGGGGGAAGAGAGTTGTTCTTTGATTACAAGCTTGTAAAGTCTTACAAAAGGTGGTTATTTGGTGTAAGTGCATGGGGATTAAGAGAACTAGATTCCATTTGCAAGTAACTAACTAGTTTCATTAAAAATGATACTTACAAGTTGTAAAATGGGCTAGTTAATCCATTAACATAAGTAGGGTGGGCTCACATAAGTCCATTAACACTAACAAGGCCCAAGTTCAAGTATTTATCAAGTTAAGCCAATTAAAGCCCAAGTAATTAACTAATAGCCATAGTTAATCAAAATGATTAATAAACCTTAATCATGAATGCAAATAATATCTAGAAATATTATTCGTGAAGTTTCGTGTGTCACAAAGACGTTTCGGGCACTTAAAAGTCATGTACGGGCAATCATGGCAACATGTAAATCTAATAACATACATTCGTTTAATCATACGTATTAATAATAATAATTATTAATAAATAAAAGTTGGAATTTCCAGGGTCGTTACATTACCCACCTGTTAAAGAAAATTTCGTCCCGAAATTTAAGGAGTGACCAACAATGGTACCGTATTCGAATAAGAAGGAGCGTATCATAGTTCTGTGAGACCCGTGGGCTCAGAAGTAAGTTATTCACCTTGAAAGGTACTTCGGCGTATGAAAGTGAGAATAGATATATGAAATGTCCCGTTCTTATTGATTAAAAACGTTCCATATTAATTGATTTCGTTGCGAGGTTTTGACCTCTATATGAGACGTTTTTCAAAGACTGCATTCATTTTAAAACAAACCATAACCTTTATTTCATCAATAAAGGCTTAAAAAGCTTTACGTAGATTATCAAATAATGATAATCTAAAATATCCTGTTTACACACGACCATTACATAATGGTTTACAATACAAATATGTTACAACAAAATAAGTTTCTTGAATGCAGTTTTTACACAATATCATACAAGCATGGACTCCAAATCTTGTCCTTATTTAAGTATGCGATAGCGGAAGCTCTTAATAATCACCTGAGAATAAACATGCTTAAAACGTCAACAAAAATGTTGGTGAGTTATAGGTTTAACCTATATATATCAAATCGTAACAATAGACCACAAGATTTCATATTTCAATACACATCCCATACGTAGAGATAAAAAATCATTCATATGGTGAACACCTGGTAACCGACATTAACAAGATGCATATATTTAAGAATATCCCCATCATTCCGGGACACCCTTCGGATATGATATAAATTTCGAAGTACTAAAGCATCCGGTACTTTGGATGGGGTTTGTTAGGCCCGATAGATCTATCTTTAGGATTCGCGTCAATTAGGGTGTCTGTTCCCTAATTCTTAGATTACCAGACTTAATAAAAAGGGGCATATTCGATTTCGATAATTCAACCATAGAATGTAGTTTCACGTACTTGTGTCTATTTTGTAAATCATTTATAAAACCTGCATGTATTCTCATCCCAAAAATATTAGATTTTAAAAGTGGGACTATAACTCACTTTCACAGATTTTTACTTCGTCGAGAAGTAAGACTTGGCCACTGGTTGATTCACGAACCTATAACAATATATACATATATATCAAAGTATGTTCAAAATATATTTACAACACTTTTAATATATTTTGATGTTTTAAGTTTATTAAGTCAGCTGTCCTCGTTAGTAACCTACAACTAGTTGTCCACAGTTAGATATACAGAAATAAATCGATAAATATTATCTTGAATCAATCCACGACCCAGTGTATACGTATCTCAGTATTGATCACAACTCAAACTATACATATTTTGGAATCAACCTCAACCCTGTATAGCTAACTCCAACATTCACATATAGAGTGTCTATGGTTGTTCCGAAATATATATAGATGTGTCGACATGATAGGTCGAAACATTGTATACGTGTCTATGGTATCTCAAGATTACATAATATACAATACAAGTTGATTAAGTTATGGTTGGAATATATTTGTTACCAATTTTCACGTAGCTAAAATGAGAAAAATTATCCAATCTTGTTTTACCCATAACTTCTTCATTTTAAATCCGTTTTGAGTGAATCAAATTGCTATGATTTCATATTGAACTCTATTTTATGAATCTAAACAGAAAAAGTATAGGTTTATAGTCGGAAAAATAAGTTACAAGTCGTTTTTGTAAAGGTAGTCATTTAAGTCGAAAGAACGACGTCTAGATGACCATTTTAGAAAACATACTTCCACTTTGAGTTTAACCATAATTTTTGGATATAGTTTCATGTTCATAAAGAAAATCATTTTCTCAGAATAACAACTTTTAAATCAAAGTTTATCATAGTTTTTAATTAACTAACCCAAAACAGCCCGCGGTGTTACTACGACGGCGTAAATCCGGTTTTACGGTGTTTTTCGTGTTTCCAGGTTTTAAATCATTAAGTTAGCATATCATATAGATATAGAACATGTGTTTAGTTGATTTTAAAAGTCAAGTTAGAAGGATTAACTTTTGTTTGCGAACAAGTTTAGAATTAACTAAACTATGTTCTAGTGATTACAAGTTTAAACCTTCGAATAAGATAGCTTTATATGTATGAATCGAATGATGTTATGAACATCATTACTACCTTAAGTTCCTTGGATAAACCTACTGGAAAAGAGAAAAATGGATCTAGCTTCAATGGATCCTTGGATGGCTCGAAGTTCTTGAAGCAGAATCATGACACGAAAACAAGTTCAAGTAAGATCATCACTTGAAATAAGATTGTTATAGTTATAGAAATTGAACCAAAGTTTGAATATGATTATTACCTTGTATTAGAATGATAACTTACTGTAAGAAACAAAGATTTCTTGAGGTTGGATGATCACCTTACAAGATTGGAAGTGAGCTAGCAAACTTGAAAGTATTCTTGATTTTATGTAACTAGAACTTGTAGAATATATGAAGAACACTTAGAACTTGAAGATAGAACTTGAGAGAGATCAATTAGATGAAGAAAATTGAAGAATGAAAGTGTTTGTAGGTGTTTTTGGTCGTTTGTGTATGGATTAGATATAAAGGATATGTAATTTTGTTTTCATGTAAATAAGTCATGAATGATTACTCATATTTTTGTAATTTTATGAGATATTTCATGCTAGTTGCCAAATGATGGTTCCCACATGTGTTAGGTGACTCACATGGGATGCTAAGAGCTGATCATTGGAGTGTATATACCAATAGTACATACATCTAAAAGCTGTGTATTGTACGAGTACGAATACGGGTGCATACGAGTAGAATTATTGATGAAACTGAACGAGGATGTAATTGTAAGCATTTTTGTTAAGTAGAAGTATTTTGAAAAGTGTATTGAAGTCTTTCAAAAGTGTATAAATACATATTAAAACACTACATGTATATACATTTTAACTGAGTCGTTAAGTCATCGTTAGTCGTTACATGTAAGTGTTGTTTTGAAACTTTTAGGTTAACGATCTTGTTAAATGTTGTTAACCCAATGTTTATAATATCAAATGAGATTTTAAATTATTATATTATCATGATATTATCATGTATGAATATCTCTTAATATGATATATATACATTAAATGTCTTTACAACGATAATCGTTACATATATGTCTCGTTTAAAAATCATTAAGTTAGTAGTCTTGTTTTTACATATGTAGTTCATTGTTAATATACTTAATGATATGTTTACTTATCATAGTATCATGTTAACTATATATATATCCATATATATGTCATCATATAGTTTTTACAAGTTTTAACGTTCGTGAATCACCGGTCAACTTGGGTGGTCAATTGTCTATATGAAACATATTTCAATTAATCAAGTCTTAACAAGTTTGATTGCTTAACATGTTGGAAACATTTAATCATGTAAATATCAATCTCAATTAATATATATAAACATGGAAAAGTTCGGGTCACTACAGTACCTACCCGTTAAATAAATTTCGTCCCGAAATTTTAAGCTGTTGAAGGTGTTGATGAATCTTCTGGAAATAGATGCGGGTATTTCTTCTTAATCTGATCTTCACGCTCCCAGGTGAACTCGGGTCCTCTACGAGCATTCCATTGAATCTTAACAATTGGTATCTTGTTTTGCTTAAGTCTTTTAACCTCACGATCCATTATTTCGACGGGTTCTTCGATGAATTGAAGTTTTTCGTTGATTTGGATTTCATCTAACAGAATAGTGAGATCTTCTTTAGCAAAACATTTCTTCAAATTCGAGACGTGGAAAGTGTTATGTACCGCCGCGAGTTGTTGAGGTAACTCAAGTCGGTAAGCTACTGGTCCGACACGATCAATAATCTTGAATGGTCCAATATACCTTGGATTTAATTTCCCTCGTTTACCAAATCGAACAACGCCTTTCCAAGGTGCAACTTTAAGCATGACCATATCTCCAATTTCAAATTCTATATCTTTTCTTTTAATGTCAGCGTAGCTCTTTTGTCGACTTTGGGCGGTTTTCAACCGTTGTTGAATTTGGATGATCTTCTCGGTAGTTTCTTGTATAATCTCCGGACCCGTAATCTGTCTATCCCCCACTTCACTCCAACAAATCGGAGACCTGCACTTTCTACCATAAAGTGCTTCAAACGGCGCCATCTCAATGCTTGAATGGTAGCTGTTGTTGTAGGAAAATTCTGCTAACGGTAGATGTCGATCCCAACTGTTTCCGAAATCAATAACACATGCTCGTAGCATGTCTTCAAGCGTTTGTATCATCCTTTCGCTCTGCCCATCAGTTTGTGGATGATAGGCAGTACTCATGTCTAGACGAGTTCCTAATGCTTGCTGTAATGTCTGCCAGAATCTTGAAATAAATCTGCCATCCCTATCAGAGATAATAGAGATTGGTATTCCATGTCTGGAGACGACTTCCTTCAAATACAGTCGTGCTAACTTCTCCATCTTGTCATCTTCTCTTATTGGTAGGAAGTGTGCGGATTTTGTGAGACGATCAACTATTACCCAAATAGTATCAAAACCACTTGCAGTCCTTGGCAATTTAGTGATGAAATCCATGGTAATGTTTTCCCATTTCCATTCCGGAATTTCGGGTTGTTGAAGTAGACCTGATGGTTTCTGATGCTCAGCTTTGACCTTAGAACACGTCAAACATTCTCCTACGTATTTAGCAACATCGGCTTTCATACCCGGCCACCAAAAATGTTTCTTGAGATCCTTGTACATCTTCCCCGTTCCAGGATGTATTGAGTATCTGGTTTTATGAGCTTCTCTAAGTACCATTTCTCTCATATCTCCAAATTTTGGTACCCAAATCCTTTCAGCCCTATACCGGGTTCCGTCTTCCCGAATATTAAGATGCTTCTCCGATCCTTTGGGTTTTTCATCCTTTAAATTTCCCTCTTTTAAAACTCCTTGTTGTGCCTCCTTTATTTGAGTAGTAATGTTATTATGAATCATTATATTCATAGATTTTACTCGAATGGGTTCTCTGTCCTTCCTGCTCAAGGCATCGGCTACCACATTTGCCTTCCCCGGGTGGTAACGAATCTCAAAGTCGTAATCATTCAATAATTCAATCCACCTACGCTGCCTCATATTCAGTTGTTTCTGATTAAATATGTGTTGAAGACTTTTGTGGTCGGTATATATAATACTTTTGACCCCATATAAGTAGTGCCTCCAAGTCTTTAATGCAAAAACAACCGCGCCTAATTCCAAATCATGCGTCGTATAATTTTGTTCGTGAATCTTCAATTGTCTAGACGCATAAGCAATCACCTTCGTTCGTTGCATTAATACACAACCGAGACCTTGCTTTGATGCATCACAATAAATCACAAAATCATCATTCCCTTCAGGCAATGACAATATAGGTGCCGTAGTTAGCTTTTTCTTCAATAACTGAAATGCTTTCTCTTGTTCATCATTCCATTCAAATTTCTTCCCTTTATGCGTTAATGCAGTCAAGGGTTTTGATATTCTGGAAAAGTCTTGGATGAACCTTCTGTAGTAACCAGCTAGTCCTAAAAACTGGCGTATGTGTTTCGGAGTTTTCGGGGTTTCCCACTTTTTAACAGTTTCTATCTTTACCGGATCCACCTTAATACCTTCTTTGTTCACTATGTAACCGAGGAATTGAACTTCTTCCAACCAAAATGCACACTTTGAAAACTTAGCGTACAATTCTTCCTTCCTCAATACTTCAAACACCTTTCTCAAATGTTCACCGTGTTCTTGGTCATTCTTTGAGTAAATAAGTATGTCATCAATGAAAATAATGACAAACTTGTCAAGGTATGGTCCACACACTCGGTTTATAAGGTCCATGAACACAGCTGGTGCATTAGTTAAACCAAACGGCATGACCATAAACTCGTAATGACCGTAACGTGTTCTGAAAGCAGTCTTTGGAATATCATCTTCTTTCACCCGCATTTGATGATACCCGGAACGTAAGTCAATCTTTGAATAAATAGACGAGCCTTGTAGTTGATCAAATAAGTCGTGGATTCTCGGTAGTGGGTAGCGGTTCTTGATGGTAAGTTTGTTCAACTCTCGGTAGTCGATACACAACCTGAATGTACCATCTTTCTTCTTGACAAACAAAACAGGAGCTCCCCACGGTGATGTGCTTGGTCGAATGAAACCACGCTCTAAAAGTTCTTGTAATTGGCTTTGCAGTTCTTTCATCTCGCTGGGTGCGAGTCTGTAAGGAGCACGAGCTATTGGTGCAGCTCCTGGTACAAGATCTATTTGAAATTCAACGGATCGATGTGGGGGTAATCCCGGTAATTCTTTCGGAAATACATCGGGAAATTCTTTTGCAATGGGAACATCATTGATGCTCTTTTCTTCAGTTTGTACTTTCTCGACGTGTGCTAGAACAGCATAGCAACCTTTTCTTATTAGTTTTTGTGCCTTCAAATTACTAATAAGATGTAGCTTCGTGTTGCCCTTTTCTCCGTACACCATTAAGGGTTTTCCTTTTTCTCGTATAATGCGAATTGCATTTTTGTAACAAACGATCTCTGCTTTCACTTCTTTCAACCAGTCCATACCGATTATCACATCAAAACTCCCTAACTATACTGGTATTAAATCAATCTTAAATGTTTCGCTAACCAGTTTAATTTCTCGATTCCGACATATATTATCTGCTGAAATTAATTTACCATTTGCTAATTCGAGTAAAAATTTACTATCCAAAGGCGTCAATGGGCAACTTAATTTAGCACAAAAATCTCTACTCATATAGCTTCTATCCGCACCCAAATCAAATAAAACGTAAGCAGATTTATTGTCAATAAGAAACGTACCCGTAACAAGCTCCGGGTCTTCCTGTGCCTCTGCCGCATTAATATTGAAAACTCTTCCGCGGCCTTGTCCATTCGTGTTCTCCTGGTTCGGGCAATTTCTAATAATGTGGCCCGGTTTTCCACATTTATAACAAACTACATTGGCATAGCTTGCTCCGACACTACTTGCTCCGCCATTACTCGTTCCGACACCATTTGTTCCTTTCGTTCTATTAACCCCTGGTCCGTAGACCTCACACTTCGCTGCGCTATGACCATTTCTTTTACACTTGTTGCAAAATTTGGTGCAGAACCCCGAGTGATACTTTTCACACCTTTGGCATAGCTGTTTCTGATTGTTGTTGTTGTTGCGGTTATTATTGTTGTTGGGATGATTGTTGTAGTTGCTGTTGTTGTTGTTGTTGTTGTTGTTGTTGTTGTTGTTGTTGTTGTTGTTGTTGTTGTTGTTGTTGGGCCGTTTGTTGTAGTTGCGATTGATGTTGCGATTGTTGGGATAATTGTTGCGATTGCTGTTGTGGTTGTATTGGTGATTGTTATCACCATTTTCCTCCCACTTTCTTTTGACTTGCTTCACATTGGCCTCTTCAGCAGTCTGTTCTTTAATTCTTTCTTCAATCTGGTTCACTCGTTTGTGAGCCATTCTACATGCCTGTTGTATGGAGGCGGGCTCGTGTGAACTTATATCTTCTTGGATTCTTTCCGGTAATCCTTTCACAAACGCGTCGATCTTCTCTTCCTCATCTTCGAATGCTCCCGGACACAATAGGCACAATTCTGTGAATCATCTTTCGTACGTGGTAATATCAAATCCTTGGGTTCGTAACCCTCTAAGTTCTGTCTTGAGCTTATTGACCTCGGTTCTGGGACGGTACTTCTCGTTCATCAAGTGCTTGAATGCTGACCACGGTAGTGCGTACGCATCGTCTTGTCCCACTTGCTCTAGATAGGTATTCCACCATGTTAACGCAGAACCTGTGAAGGTATGCGTAGCGTACTTCACTTTGTCCTCTTCAGTACACTTACTTATGGCAAACACCTATTCGACCTTCTCGGTCCACCGTTTCAATCCGATCGGTCCTTCGGTTCCATCAAATTCCAAAGGTTTGCAGGCAGTGAATTCTTTGTAGGTGCATCCTACACGATTTCCTGTACTGCTAGATCCAAGGTTATTGTTGGTATGTAGCGCAGCCTGTACTGCGGCTATGTTTGAAGCTAGAAAAGTACGGAATTCCTCTTCATTCATATTCACTGTGTGTCGAGTAGTCGGTGCCATTTCCTTCAAAATAGTCAAATGGAACAAGTTAATCATACAGAATATTAAGAGTAGTTAATAGTATTTCGTAGCATAATATGAACTCATTTATAAAAGCTTTTTCTTCATATTAGCGTTTTATAAGTTTAAATTCGGGTAGTACCTACCCGTTAAGTTCATACTTAGTAGCTAATATACAATTCAACTACTACAATTCTATATGAAAAACTGATTATAATAATATTTCGCGTTCAAACTTTTACACAATATTTTACAAACTTACAATACCGCTTATTTTACATATAGCATGAAATATAGCACACAATAAATTTGATACAAGATGGTTGTGAAGATAATTCTAGCTAGTACACAAGTCGTTCAGCAAAGGCAATAAAGACACGTAATTCATACGTCCAGAAACAAGTCATGCATTCTGGTTTTACTAGGATTACTTCCCATCCTTGGTCTTGTGGAACATAACCGTTATGGCCGTTGATAAGACAGCGTGTTGTAACGTCGTCAAAGGGACGAGGGTTACGTAATGTCCAACAGTCCCGTAACAATCTAAAAACCTCATTTCTTACCCCAATTACCGACTCCGTCACTTGTGGGAACGTTTTGTTTAATAGTTGTAGCCCGATGTTCTTGTTCTCACTTTGGTGAGAAGCGAACATTACTAATCTGTAAGCATAACATGCTTCTTTATGTTGCATGTTAGCTGCTTTTTCTAAATCACGAAGTCCAATATTCGGATATATTGAGTCAAAATAATTTCTTAACCCATTGCGTAAAATAGCATTTGGGTTCCCCGCAATATATGCGTCAAAGTAAACACATCGTAACTTATGGATTTCCCAATGTGATATCCCCCATCTTTCGAACGAAAGCCTTTTATAAACCAAGGCATTCTTGGAACGTTCTTCGAATGTCTTACAAACTGATCTCGCCTTAAATAGTTGTGCCGAAGAATTCTGACCGACTCTAGACAAGATTTCATCAATCATGTCTCCGGGTAGGTCTCTTAAAATATTGGGTTGTCTATCCATTTTGTGTTTTTATACTGTAAAATAGACAAGAGTTAGATTCATAAAAAAAATACTTATTAATACAAGCAATTTTTACATATATCATAAAGCATAAGCACACTATATTACTTATATTACACCACACGAATACAACTATCTTATTCCGACTCGCTTGTTTCTTCTTCTTCGGTTTTGGTTCGTTTTGCCAAGTTTCTAGGGATATATGATGTTCCCCTAATACGAGCCGTCGTTATCCACATTGGTTTAGAAAAACCTGGTGGTTTAGAGGTTCCCGGGTCATTGTTACAACTTAAGGACTTCGGGGGTTGACGATACATATAAAGTTCATCGGGGTTGGAATTAGAATTCTCTATTTTTATGCCCTTTCCCTTATTATTTTCTTTTGCCTTTTTAAATTCAGTTGGGGTAATTTCTATAACATCATCGGAATTCTCGTCGGAATCTGATTCATCGGAGAATTGGTAATCCTCCCAATATTTTGCTTCCTTGGCGGAAACACCATTGACCATAATTAACCTTGGTCGGTTGGTTGAGGATTTTCTTTTACTTAACCGTTTTATTATTTCCCCCACCGGTTCTATTTCTTCATCCGGTTCCGATTCTTCTTCCGGTTCCGATTCTTCTTCCGGTTCCGACTCTTCTTCCGGTTCCTCTTCGGGAACTTGTGAATCAGTCCATGAATCATTCCAATTTACATTTGACTCTTCATTATTATTAGGTGAGTCAATGGGACTTGTTCTAGAGGTAGACATCTATCACATAATATCAAACGCGTTAAGAGATTAATATATCACATAATATTCACATGTTAAAAATATATAGTTTCCAACAAAATTTGTTAAGCAATCATTTTTCAAGTAAACACGGTCGAAGTCCAGACTCACTAATGCATCCTAACAAACTAGATAAGACACACTAATGCAAAATTATGGTTCTCTAAGACCAACGCTCGGATACCAACTGAAATGTCCCGTTCTTATTGATTAAAAACGTTCCATATTAATTGATTTCGTTGCGAGGTTTTGACCTCTATATGAGACGTTTTTCAAAGACTGCATTCATTTTAAAACAAACCATAACCTTTATTTCATCAATAAAGGTTTAAAAAGCTTTACGTAGATTATCAAATAATGATAATCTAAAATATCCTGTTTACACACGACCATTACATAATGGTTTTCAATACAAATATGTTACAACAAAATAAGTTTCTTGAATGCAGTTTTTACACAATATCATACAAGCATGGACTCCAAATCTTGTCCTTATTTAAGTATGCGATAGCGGAAGCTCTTAATAATCACCTGAGAATAAACATGCTTAAAACGTCAACAAAAATATTGGTGAGTTATAGGTTTAACCTATATATATCAAATTGTAACAATAGACCACAAGATTTCATATTTCAATACACATCCCATACATAGAGATAAAAAATCATTCATATGGTGAACACCTGGTAACCGACATTAACAAGATGCATATATTTAAGAATATCCCCATCATTCCGGGACACCCTTCGGATATGATATAAATTTCGAAGTACTAAAGCATCCGGTACTTTGGATGGGGTTTGTTAGGCCCAATAGATCTATCTTTAGGATTCGCATCAATTAGGGTGTCTATTCCCTAATTCTTAGATTACCAGACTTAATAAAAAGGGGCATATTCGATTTCGATAATTCAACCATAGAATGTAGTTTCACGTACTTGTGTCTATTTTGTAAATCATTTATAAAACCTGCATGTATTCTCATCCCAAAAATATTAGATTTTAAAAGTGGGACTATAACTCACTTTCACAGATTTTTACTTCGTCGAGAAGTAAGACTTGGCCACTGGTTGATTCACGAACCTATAACAATATATACATATATATCAAAGTATGTTCAAAATATATTTACAACACTTTTAATATATTTTGATGTTTTAAGTTTATTAAGTCAGCTGTCCTCGTTAGTAACCTACAACTAGTTGTCCACAGTTAGATATACAGAAATAAATCGATAAATATTATCTTGAATCAATCCACGACCCAGTGTATACGTATCTCAGTATTGATCACAACTCAAACTATACATATTTTGGAATCAACCTCAACCCTGTATAGCTAACTCCAACATTCACATATAGAGTGTCTATGGTTGTTCCAAAATATATATAGATGTGTCGACATGATAGGTCGAAACATTGTATACGTGTCTATGGTATCTCAAGATTACATAATATACAATACAAGTTGATTAAGTTATGGTTGGAATATATTTGTTACCAATTTTCACGTAGCTAAAATGAGAAAAATTATCCAATCTTGTTTTACCCATAACTTCTTCATTTTAAATCCGTTTTGAGTGAATCAAATTGCTATGGTTTCATATTGAACTCTATTTTATGAATCTAAACAGAAAAAGTATAGGTTTATAGTCAGAAAGATAAGTTACAAGTCGTTTTTGTAAAGGTAGTCATTTCAGTCGAAAGAACGACGTCTAGATGACCATTTTAGAAAACATACTTCCACTTTGAGTTTAACCATAATTTTTGGATATAGTTTCATGTTCATGTTAAGTAGAAGTATTTTGAAAAGTGTATTAAAGTCTTTCAAAAGTGTATAAATACATATTAAAACACTACATGTATATACATTTTAACTGAGTCGTTAAGTCATCGTTAGTCGTTACATGTAAGTGTTGTTTTGAAACTTTTAGGTTAACGATCTTGTTAAATGTTGTTAACCCAATGTTTATAATATCAAATGAGATTTTAAATTATTATATTATCATGATATTATCATGTATGAATATCTCTTAATATGATATATATACATTAAATGTCTTTACAACGATAATCGTTACATATATGTCTCGTTTAAAAATCATTAAGTTAGTAGTCTTGTTTTTACATATGTAGTTCATTGTTAATATACTTAATGATATGTTTACTTATCATAGTATCATGTTAACTATATATATATATCCATATATATGTCATCATATAGTTTTTACAAGTTTTAACGTTCGTGAATCACCGGTCAACTTGGGTGGTCAATTGTCTATATGAAACATATTTCAATTAATCAAGTCTTAACAAGTTTGATTGCTTAACATGTTGGAAACATTTAATCATGTAAATATCAATCTCAATTAATATATATAAACATGGAAAAGTTCGGGTCACTACAATATATGCCGTTAATTAAGCCTCTTGTCCTAAGAGGTCAACAAATTGATTTTGTTTCTTATTAGCAGGAGTATGTCATCTGAATGTATATCCACAAAAGGAAAGATGGTGTGTTTAGCCTTACAGGCATCCTCGGTAAGTTGGATGCGTGAAATGCATCATGAATGATTCTGAGCTCATCTAAAACATCGAGCGTGTATGTCGTAATATAAGCTGACAGGTAGGATAGAAAACATAGTGATTACAACCATGCGATTTGATGTCTGAATAGTGTTAGCCACGGATTTTACAAAACCCCTTGATTTTGGAAGGGAGCCATAAGTATAAGGAGCCCGATATTTATGAACGTTTCCTTCGAATAAGTGATTTGAAATTTTAGGTAAAAGTGACCAATCGGACTTGCAAGCCATAATTAATCATAGTGCCTGCCGGACGGCCTGAACGAACAAAGAGGAATATCACCTAGTTTACCATACTGCAGGTGAACCTATCCTTGGATGAAATGAAAACACAGTTCCGCGATGTAACTTCATCCTTTTAGTTACATGTTGAAGTTAGGGTTAACGTTAACTAGAGCAACATACAGTTGCAACCAATGAAGGAAGAAATATATAGATTATCCACATGAGTGTCGTGAATGTTTTAAGCAGTCCCCTCCCAAGGGATAACAAGATTCATAGATGCTCAAAGTATCTTATGTTATATTTCCGAAAGAAAGTTGCACGAAAGGTGTGGTCTTGAACAAGAGTGAACTCTTCGAGTGGTTCGTTTTGAATTTATCCGTGTACTTAAGGGGATGTGCGGATGAGGGGATACGTGAACCCTTGGTCCTAACGAATGGTTTACTCCGAGTGAAAAGAATCTCCAAAAAAATGATTCTTGTGTCTCAATATACTGATTCATAGAGATGAGGTTTACGAGGGGGTTGTGATTCGCCGTGAAGTGTTGAGAACAGTAACCCACCTAGTACCTTTCCTACAATAGGGTGACCAATGAGTGTATCTCAGAAAACTGGTTTATCGGCCCGCATTTTTGTCATGTCTAGCTTTAAAAAGAACATTTTATGGGTGCAAAGATTTTCTAACAAATTTTATAAAACCGCCGTCCAAAGTGGCTCAAGAGTTCTTAACAAAGATCTTAATAGTAAGTTTCAGCTCTAACAGAGGGAGAGAAAAAGGTGTGATCCATACGTGGTGTAGTCTAATACAGAAACCTTTAATAAAATCAACTAAGGGAGTTTTTGAGAAACAATACCTTTAAACGTTTGTTGTGACATCGTAATTGAACGAAGTTCCTAGTAAATTTAGAAGTAGGTACAACGTGTACCATTTTACTCAAAACTATTTGACTTAAGTTGAATAACTCGGTAAAGGAACGGTTTTTAAATAATTTGAAGGTATAACTTAGTATCAAAATAAGTAAGTATAAATTTATACATATATGATTTTATAAACCGTTTAAGTGACCGAAAAGTTTTTAGTATTTTCATTGTCTGTAAATCTTGTGAGGACCACATAAATAAACAACGTGTAAAAATTCTGATAAACATATTTATTTTTTTTATTTTTTTTTGCATTTCGAAGGTTACGAGTTGAAAAAGTTTGAGTGGAAAAGTTTTGAATCATTGGGTGACCAGTTACTAGGTAATGAAAACTAATGACATATATGTGGTTTTGGTAATTATCGGGACACAAGTCTTTGGGCCAAAAATATTTACGTGCGAAGCCGTTGCTAAAGTGAGGTACGAAGGATAGAGCACGAGGATGAGAAGTTAATTGCTTCTTGGATTCGCAAAGTGCCAAACGGGTTATGGCTAGTATTAAAGTCGGAATGATGATGGCACTAATACCACTAAATGAGAGTTTCCTTGGAATGAGTCAGGATTTAGAGTTATATATAAGAAAGAGCATTGTTCCAACATGTGTGGTGAAGTAAATCCATGGGGTAATGTAATAGTTTTGAATGGTTTACGTGGATGTTCGAAGGCCTTGCATGACGTGGTAGTCAGTGCCTTTATCACATATACATGAATCTCTCGATTTCGACGGTTATAAGGTCTTCAAGATGAGTTGGGTACGAATGAGCAACGGAGTATTTTATACAGCAAGCAACGACAAATTTTATGGAAATTGTTTAAGGTGACAATGTATGGAAAGAAACGAAGTTTTAGTAAACTAGGGTTACGTACAACCCGTGCCATTCAAAGTAAAATATATTTTGAACAAAAGGTTTGATTTGTAAGAGTGAAGGTAAAATTCTACATGTGTTTGTCGAAAATAAGAAATCATTTACTTTATTTTATATAACGTATACGATTTTAAAATTTTGCGCGAATGACGAACAATTTTTTTTTTTTTTTTTAAACTTTGAGAGGATAGCATAATAAAATGATGTGTGTAAGAGTTTTGGCAGACAAAATTTTCATATTTCGGAAGTTACAAGTTGGAAAAGGTTGATAAGGATTGAGTACAAGATTTTGAAAATTTCGAGTGATGTGTGAGGTAAATATAAACCATTGAATTTATATGTGATTGACAACTATTAGTAGGGCATAAATCCTTTGACCAAAAATGCTTAAGTGTGAAGTTGTTGCTTATGAGTGAGATACGAATGGGAGAGTGTGAGGATGAGAGTTAACCACTTATTGATTTCAGGAAAATTTCGAACCGGTATGACTAATATCGAGGTAAGAAGGACGATGTTGTGGTTATCATCGAATAAGAAATTCCTCGAGATACGTTAGGATTTAGAGTTGCGTAAGAATGAGTATCAAATGAGATTCTTGGGAAATCTTCAATATAGAATTTGGATTGCTGAGGTGACGGAATACAATTTCCTTTAAGTATCGTAGTGCAAGTTTGTCCATTGTAACAGTTTCTTTCATGGCTAGAAAGTGAGCAGTTTTGGCGAGATGGTCAATAATAACCCAGATGATGTCCTAACCGCATACCGTCTCTGGTAACTAGTGATGAATTTCTTCCCATTTCCATTGTGGGATTTCGGGTTGTTGTCATGTAACTAATAAGGTTCAGTTTTCGGGCTACATCTCTCCCCATAATAGTTTCACCATTCTTGCGAGGTATACGAATAAATTTTTCCCATTATAATAAATTCCGCTTTCATCCTTGAAAGTCAGTTCATTCCAACTATTTCATCAAAGCTTCCTAGCTCGATGAGTATTAGGTTAATCTTAATGTTCATCCCAAATCAAATCTTACTGTACTACTGTGAAAAATTCTATCAATCTTCTCAAATAACATGTGCCTGTACGTAGGTAACTAATCCTTTCAACTAATACATTAAAACTCCCAAGTTTGGTTAATATGAGGTCATCTCCAAATGACCCACCTGTTAATCTTAAAGTACTACCTTAAATTATCCCTATATCTTCCTCACTTTACCATTTGCTCGCGTCCTATAGAATACTTAATTCCCATGGTTGTTGATGGTTTATTATTCATGATAATGCTAAGGTTCTTAGATGTAAGGTTCCTATCGTTCTAGTATTAAACAAATCTGAAACAGTAAATCGTTGTGACGAAATTTACCCTAGCTAAGAATCAGGATTCCATGCGAGTCTCCATAACGATTGCTTTTAAAGTTTTTCCTATATGGGAACTTTTTTTTTTCCTTAAATGCCCAGGGTGCCGATATCTATAACAAATTTTCGGGTTATCAACTCTACAATCAAGGCCCTTCTTGTACAGTATCTGGGCTACGTGGTTATTCTTTCCCTATTTTTAACAGACTATAATGCGTATGCTCAAGTGATCCCTGCCAAAGTTTCCCTGGATCACCTCATATTCCTCATGTAGTGACATTGGAACTTCTGCATGATTTACCTCAATATAATCACGCTGGCCTGGCGTCATTATATTGTGCTAAATCGTACATTCATTCCATTATCATTCCATATGGTCAATGTAACGTGATCACTTCCAGTTATACTCAATTTCATCTAACGGTGCTTTATCTATGCCATTTCAAAACAGAATCTTCATAACTAATCTCACAGTTTCTCGATGTGGGTGCGTAGGTTCTGTAGATCATGCATTAATTCCTAAATGTCCCGAAGTTTCTTCAAAGGTTCGGATTCAGGTAACGTTGTTAGGTTCCTTCTAGATAATCAATCCGAGTCCCGCGTCGGGTTGTACGTGTAGCAAGTAGTGATACGATATGTCTCGAGGCGACTCACAAGTCTTTGGGTATGGCTGAGCATTAGTAGAAGACACTATGACCTCATTAAAAGGAATGCCTTCCCGACTTCTCCAATGTCTAGGAGTGGTAGGGACCTAAGTCCAGAAGTGTCGTTATATCGTCGAGCAGTGGTGAAGAATGAAAGAGTTAAGTGACGGTCATGAAAGCGTACATGGTATGTGTCAACTGAACAATCTTCTAGATTGCGTGAAATAATGTTTCGATCTCTAGAACGGTGGAACAGTGGTAACAGGTGGATTACACTACTAGTTCTTAGGGTTAGACGAGCAGGAAAAGTAGTTCAGGTAAGCATCTGAACTGGGAAGGATAAGTTCTCCACGTCGGTATAGCGAATCATAGACATGTAGCAAGCACGTAATCAGGCATAACAGCTATAGCAGCCTAGGTCGTTTACAACAGCATGTAGCATGGCAATAGTAATAGTATCATACCAAAGTAACATGCTAAAAGCAGATAGTAACATGCAGTAGCGAGAATAAGCAAATGCATACAGTGAGTTTACATAGCAGTGAGAGGAAACGGTAGCATGCAGTAAGTTCATACAGCAGTAGAAGTAAGCAGTGGCATGCAGTAGTAGTAAACGGTAACATGCAGTAATATAACACAGAAGCATGCAATCGAAAGCAGATAATAGCATGCAGTAGTGGAAGCACGTAATAGCATACGGCATATAGCAGTAAAAGTGAGCAGCAGCATGCAGTTAGTTCAGCGGAAACAAGTAAACTAGCAAGTTGTAGATTAGTCCTATTAGTGAATCCTACTCGAGTCGGTCTTAGACTCACTAATGCATCCTAATTCCCTACAACCAATGCTCTGATACCAAATGTGATGCCCCGTACTAATCATCATGTACGGACCATCAACGACAGGATCATTACAAGGTTAAGTACTATATGTGTTTTCAAAAAGAGTTTGCATTCATTAATAAAGTGATGTCTAAACCAACATCGAATGTTTTACAATCAAAAGCATGCTTCGCTAAGTATAAGCAAATAATAAGCGTATGTGACCACAAAGGTCGTTACAAGTCATAGTTTTAAAGTACTAAAGTTTGAATGCAAAGTAAAGTAGTTCATGCGTTGACAACTCTAAGCAGCGGGTATCTACAGCACAACTAGTACACAGCGGAAGCTAGCAACCTCAAGCACCTGAGAAATACATGCTTAAAAATGTCAACACAAAGGTTGGTGAGCTATAGTTTAAGTATAATAGTAATGTAAGTAGGCCACGAGATTTCAGTGCTTCAACAAGCGTTTAAATCAGTAATCCAAATCCGTATGTTTAAGTATATGCTTAACCGAGGGCACTTGGTAACTAACTTAACGTTTAAATAATAATACCCCCTGAAAGTACACTTGGCGAGTGCGTATGTTTACGAAGTATTAAACACTCGTTGACTGCTAGCGCGACTAGCCCGAGTGGGGATGTCGAACCATATGGATCCATATCTAAGATTCGCGTTCACCGGTTCATAAACCAATGATTAAACGTTACCGAGCTAAAGGGAATCTTTTTGCCGTTATATAATCCACACATATATAAAGTTTAAGTACTCGTGTCTAGTATGTAAAACATAAAATCCGCATGTATTCTCAGTTCCCAAAATAAGTTAAAGTAAAAAGGGAATGCTATAACTCACAATGATATGTAGTAGCGGTTAAGTTGAGTCGGGAAAGGTGTGCAAGTAAACGGTCCGAAATCCTCAACCTAAGTCAAATAGTACTAAGTCAGTAAGTTGTCTAAAAAGGTTCATATGTATGTAATTAAGGTCATAAGGGTCATCATCAATCATCATCAAACAAAAGGTAACAAGTAAGGTTCGTTCATGAACGAAGTTTAAAACAAAGGCTGACTTGGATCAGTCACCACGGCCTCTACACAAACCGAACAGAGGTGAGACCAGTGGCTATGGCTCCGTATATGAGTCGTTTAAGTGTGGTAAAATTTCCAGAAGCTAACTCGTCTTCGTTTGACCGTGGCGACGGTATAAGTGCGAGTAGGTCTGAAATTTCTGCACAACGTTAAAGGACATATTGACGATCGGAGGGCCATAAATCCTAAACCGTAACTCGGATGAAGACGAGTCTTATATGAAAAATTATCTACTCGAAAATTTTTATCTAAAAATCATGGTTAGAACAGCCCAGACCTACTGGTCTGTTACAGAAGCATCAGGTCAGAAAGTTTTGGACAGAAACAGTAAGTTTAAAAGGGTTCCGGTGGTCTTGGTGCTTGATGTTCATCATGGTTCTCATCCTTGATGCGTATAGCTTCAAGTGTACAACTCATGGATGTGTTTACATCATCTTAACCAAGTCTTGACCATCATAACACTAGTGCAAGTCTAAGACATGAAGCACAACTCACTTAAGAGTTGCATGTAGTTTGATGAACCAAAGTTACATCAAAGTCTTAGGTTTGACACTTATATGAACTATAAAAGTAACATTGAACTATAAACTTAAAAATAAACTAACTAATCACGATTATAAGTAGTAGAACATAGTTTTTAGTTTGATCTTGAAGATCCAAGACTCAAAAGTCTTGATCTAAAGTCATTAAGTTACACCATAAGTAATAACACATAAATCCTTACTTTAATGAAACCAAAAGTTACAAAACTTAGATTATCATCAAGTAAAGTGTTTGTAAGCTTGAAAGCACTTGTTCATGACAAAAATAAGAAGACCATAAGCTATAGAACTTAGATCCATTACAAGTATATGAAGTTATAACTAGTAAGTTAAACTTCTATGTTCTTAAAACTTATAAGTTGTCTTTAAGTTCATGAAGTATAAGATCAAAGTTAACTAGTAATCTTTGACCAAATTTAACCAACAACATGAAATTTAAAGTGCATAAATGAAGTAGTAAACTTAAATAAACAAGAAAAGGTTCATGGTTGTTCATACTTTAAAGATTCAAACCAAGGTTTGATCTTTAGAAAGTAAACTTTAAAGTTTACTTCATGAGCTTCAAGTATGTCTTTAATCAACACAAGAACTTGCAAACTTTTGAAACAATTGAAGTAGAATCATAAACTAGTGAGTTTATGTTCTTGTGTTCTTGAAAATACAAGATAATAGAAGAATCAAAACTAGAAAGTTAGATTCTTGAAAGCTAGTAAGTAACTACAACTAGTAAGTAACAATTAACAACAAGTAATCAAACAAGCAAGTAACAAAAGATGATGATGATTAATGGGAGTTCTTGGTTCGGTTTTAGAAAGAAAGAAAAAGGAAGAACAAGTTCATGTTACTTACAAAAAGATAAGAGAAATGAGAGAAAAGTTTGAAAGTAAAATGAGAAGTATGTGTGTGTGAATTTGAATGAGAGAATGCAAGTGATAAGGTAATGTAAAAATGAAACAAAAACACCACTCATGGCCTAAGTGGCCGACGGTTTTGGGAGTGGGGAGGGGGAAGAGAGTTGTTCTTTGGTTACAAGCTTGTAAAGTCTTACAAAAGGTGGTTATTTGGTGTAAGTGCATGGGGATTAAGAGAACTAGATTCCATTTGCAAGTAACTAACTAGTTTCATTAAAAATGATACTTACAAGTTGTAAAATGGGCTAGTTAATCCATTAACATAAGTAGGGTGGGCTCACATAAGTCCATTAACACTAACAAGGCCCAAGTTCAAGTATTTATCAAGTTAAGCCAATTAAAGCCCAAGTAATTAACTAATAGCTATAGTTAATCAAAATGATTAATAAACCTTAATCATGAATGCAAATAATATCTAGAAATATTATTCGTGAAGTTTCGTGTGTCACAAAGATGTTTCGGGCACTTAAAAGTCATGTACGGGCAATCATGGCAACATGTAAATGTAATAACATACATTCGTTTAATCATACGTATTAATAATAATAATTATTAATAAATAAAAGTTGGAATTTCCAGGGTCGTTACATTGCGTGTTTTATGTTAAGATGTCAGTCATCACTTATGCATATGCGTGTGTCATCATCAAAACATATTCTTTGGTTAATCATACTTAAGTTTATCGTTTAGTGCATTAACCCATATTCAACCAACATGCTTGGTTCATTCTGCTAGACGATTAAGGAGATATTTTCAAGCACATCCAATAAAGGTAATAACAGATCACTCAATTAAGCAAATATTGGTTAAGCCTGAAACATCGAGGAGATTAGTAAAGTGAGCAATAGAGTTGGGAGAACATGAAATAAGTTTTAAACCAAGAAATGCAGTTAAAGGGAAAATTTTAGAAGACTTCTTGGTAGAAGTATCCGGAGAGCGAAGCGAAAAGAACAAGAATATCGATAAACAACAAACATGGGAATTGTGTACGGATGGAGCTTCAAGTATTGATGGAGCAGGAGCAGGTCTGGTATTAATCAACCCAGAGGAAGAAGAACACACGTGTGTGAAATGTCCCGTTCTTATTGATTAAAAACGTTCCATATTAATTGATTTCGTTGCGAGGTTTTGACCTCTATATGAGACGTTTTTCAAAGACTGCATTCATTTTTAAAACAAACCATAACCTTTATTTCATAGATAAAGGTTTTAAAAAGCTTTACGTAGATTATCAAATAATGATAATCTAAAATATCCTGTTTACACACGACCATTACATAATGGTTTACAATACAAATATGTTACAACAAAATAAGTTTCTTGAATGCAGTTTTTACACAATATCATACAAGCATGGACTCCAAATCTCGTCCTTATTTAAGTATGCGACAGCGGAAGCTCTTAATAATCACCTGAGAATAAACATGCTTAAAACGTCAACAAAAATGTTGGTGAGTTATAGGTTTAACCTATATATATCAAATCATAATAATAGACCACAAGATTTCATATTTCAATACACATCCCATACATAGAGATAAAAATCATTCATATGGTGAACACCTGGTAACCGACATTAACAAGATGCATATATAAGAATATCCCCATCATTCCGGGACACCCTTCGGATATGATATAAATTTCGAAGTACTAAAGCATCTGGTACTTTGGATGGGGTTTGTTAGGCCCAATAGATCTATCTTTAGGATTCGCGTCAATTAGGGTGTCTGTTCCCTAATTCTTAGATTACCAGACTTAATAAAAAGGGGTATATTCGATTTTGATAATTCAACCATAGAATGTAGTTTCACGTACTTGTGTCTATTTTGTAAATCATTTATAAAACCTGCATGTATTCTCATCCCAAAAATATTAGATTTTAAAAGTGGGACTATAACTCACTTTCACAGATTTTTACTTCGTCGGGAAGTAAGACTTGGCCACTGGTTGATTCACGAACCTATAACAATATATACATATATATCAAAGTATGTTCAAAATATATTTACAACACTTTTAATATATTTTGATGTTTTAAGTTTATTAAGTCAGCTGTCCTCGTTAGTAACCTACAACTAGTTGTCCACAGTTAGATGTACAGAAATAAATCGATAAATATTATCTTGAATCAATCCACGACCCAGTGTATACGTATCTCAGTATTGATCACAACTCAAACTATATATATTTTGGAATCAACCTCAACCCTGTATAGCTAACTCCAACATTCACATATAGAGTGTCTATGGTTGTTCCGAAATATATATAGATGTGTCGACATGATAGGTCGAAACATTGTATACGTGTCTATGGTATCTCAAGATTACATAATATACAATACAAGTTGATTAAGTTATGGTTGGAATAGATTTGTTACCAATTTTCACGTAGCTAAAATGAGAAAAATTATCCAATCTTGTTTTACCCATAACTTCTTCATTTTAAATCCGTTTTGAGTGAATCAAATTGCTTTGGTTTTATATTGAACTATATTTTATGAATCTAAACAGAAAAATTATCAGTTTATATTCGGAAAAATAAGTTACAAGTCGTTTTTGTAAAGGTAGTCATTTCAGTCGAAATAACGACGTCTAGATGACCATTTTAGAAAACATACTTCCACTTTGAGTTTAACCATAATTTTTGGATATAGTTTCATGTTCATAATAAAAATCATTTTCTCAGAATAACAACTTTTAAATCAAATTTTATCATAGTTTTTAATTAACTAACCCAAAACAGCCCGCAGTGTTACTACGACGGCGTAAATCCGGTTTTACGGTGTTTTTCGTGTTTCCAGGTTTTAAATCATTAAGTTAGCATATCATATAGATATAGAACATGTGTTTAGTTGATTTTAAAATTCAAGTTAGAAGGACTAACTTTTGTTTGCGAACAAGTTTAGAATTAACTAAACTATGTTCTAGTGATTACAAGTTTAAACCTTCGAATAAGATAGCTTTATATGTATGAATTGAATGATGTTATGAACATCATTACTACCTTAAGTTTCTTAGATAAACCTACTGGAAAAGATAAAAATGGATCTAGCTTCAACGGATCCTTGGATGGCTCGAAGTTCTTGAAGCAGAATCATGACACGAAAACAAGTTCAAGTAAGATCATCACTTGAAATAAGATTGTTATAGTTATAAAAATTGAACCAATGTTTGAATATGATTATTACCTTATATTAGAATGATAACCTACTGTAAGAAACAAAGATTTCTTGAGGTTGGATGATCACCTTACAAGATTGGAAGTGAGCTAGCAAACTTGAAAGTATTCTTGATTTTATGTAACTAGAACTTGTAGAATATATGAAGAACACTTAGAACTTGAAGATAGAACTTGAGAGAGATCAATTAGATGAAGAAAATTGAAGAATGAAAGTGTTTGTAGGTGTTTTTGGTCGTTGGTGTATGGATTAGATATAAAGGATATGTAATTTTGTTTTCATGTAAATAAGTCATGAATGATTACTCATATTTTTGTAATTTTATGAGATATTTCATGCTAGTTTCCAAATGATGGTTCCCACATGTTTTAGGTGACTCACATGGGCTGCTAAGAGCTGATCATTGGAGTGTATATACCAATAGTACATATATCTAAATGTTGTGTATTGTACGAGTACGAATACGGGTGCATACGAGTAGAATTGTTGATGAAACTGAACGAGGATGTAATTGTAAGCATTTTTGTTAAGTAGAAGTATTTTGATAAGTGTATTGAAGTCTTTCAAAAGTGTATAAATACATATTAAAACACTACATGTATATACATTTTAACTGAGTCGTTAAGTCATCGTTAGTCGTTACATGTAAGTGTTGTTTTGAAACCTTTAGGTTAACGATCTTGTCAAATGTTGTTAACCCAATGTTTATAATATCAAATGAGATTTAAAATTATTATATTATCATGATATTATCATGTATGAATATCTCTTAATATGATATATATACATTAAATGTCTTTACAACGATAATCGTTACATATATGTCTCGTTTAAAAATCATTAAGTTAGTAGTCTTGTTTTTACATATGTAGTTCATTGTTAATATACTTAATGATATGTTTACTTATCATAGTATCATGTTAACTATATATATATCCATATATATGTCATCATATAGTTTTTACAAGTTTTAACGTTCGTGAATCACCGGTCAACTTGGGTGGTCAATTGTCTATTTGAAACATATTTCAATTAATCAAGTCTTAACAAGTTTGATTGCTTAACATATTGGAAACATTTAATCATGTAAATATCAATCTCAATTAATATATATAAACATGGAAAAGTTCGGGTCACTACAGTACCTACCCGTTAAATAAATTTCGTCGCGAAATTTTAAGCTGTTGAAGGTGTTGACGAATCTTCTGGAAATAGATGCGGGTATTTCTTCTTCATCTGATCTTCACACTCCCAGGTGAACTCGGGTCCTCTACGAGCATTCCATCGAACCTTAACAATTGGTATCTTGTTTTGCTTAAGTCTTTTAACCTCACGATCCATTATTTCGACGGGTTCTTCGATGAATTGAAGTTTTTCGTTGAGTTGGATTTCATCTAACGGAATAGTGAGATCTTCTTTAGCAAAACATTTCTTCAAATTCGAGACGTGGAAAGTGTTATGTATAGCCGCAAGTTGTTGAGGTAACTCAAGTCGGTAAGCTACTGGTCCGACACGATCAATAATCTTGAATGGTCCAATATACCTTGGATTTAATTTCCCTCGTTTACCAAATCGAACAACGCCTTTCCAAAGTGCAACTTTAAGCATGACCATCTCTCCAATTTCAAATTCTATATCTTTTCTTTTAATGTCAGCGTAGCTCTTTTGTCAACTTTGGGCGGTTTTCAACCGTTGTTGAATTTGGATGATCTTCTCGGTAGTTTCTTGTATAATCTCTGGACCCGTAATCTGTCTATCCCCCACTTCACTCCAACAAATTGGAGACCTGCACTTTCTACCATAAAGTGCTTCAAACGGCGCCATCTCAATGCTTGAATGGTAGCTGTTTTTGTAGGAAAATTCTGCTAATGGTAGATGTCGATCCCAACTGTTTCCGAAATCAATAACACATGCTCGTAGCATGTCTTCAAGCGTTTGTATCGTCCTTTTGCGCTGCCCATCAGTTTGTGGATGATAGGCAGTACTCATGTCTAGACGAGTTCCTAATGCTTGCTGTAATGTCTGCCAGAATCTTGAAATAAATCTACCATCCCTATCAGAGATAATAGAGATTGGTATTCCATGTCTGGAGATGACTTCCTTCAAATACAGTCGTGATAACTTCTCCATCTTGTCATCTTCTCTTATTGGCAGGAAGTGTGCTGATTTGGTGAGACGATCAACTATTACCCAAATAGTATCAAAACCACTTGCAGTCCTTGGCAATTTAGTGATGAAATCCATGGTAATGTTTTCCCATTTCCATTCCGGGATTTCGGGTTGTTGAAGTAGACCTGATGGTTTCTGATGCTCAGCTTTGACCTTAGAACACGTCAAACATTCTCCTACGTATTTAGCAACATCGGCTTTCATACCCAGCCACCAAAAATGTTTCTTGAGATCCTTGTATATCTTCCCCGTTCCAGGATGTATTGAGTATCTGGTTTTATGAGCTTCTCTAAGTACCATTTCTCTCATATCTCCAAATTTTGGTACCCAAATCCTTTCAGCCCTATACCGGGTTCCGTCTTCCCGAATATTAAGATGCTTCTCCGATCCTTTGGGTATTTCATCCTTTAAATTTCCCTCTTTTAAAACTCCTTGTTGCGCCTCCTTTATTTGAGTAGTAAGGTTATTATGAATCATTATATTCATAGATTTTACTCGAATGGGTTCTCTGTCCTTCCTGCTCAAGGCATCGGCTACCACATTTGCCTTCCCTGGGTGGTAACGAATCTCAAAGTCGTAATCATTCAATAATTCAATCCACCTACGCTGCCTCATATTCAGTTGTTTCTGATTAAATATGTGTTGAAGACTTTTGTGGTCGGTATATATAATACTTTTGACCCCATATAAGTAGTGCCTCCAAGTCTTTAATGCAAAAACAACCGCGCCTAATTCCAAATCGTGTGTCGTATAATTTTGTTCGTGAATCTTCAATTGTCTAGACGCATAAGCAATCACCTTCGTTCGTTGCATTAATACACAACCGAGACCTTGCTTTGATGCGTCACAATAAATCACAAAATCATCATTCCCTTCAGGCAATGACAATATAGGTGCCGTAGTTAGCTTTTTCTTCAATAACTGAAACGCTTTCTTTTGTTCATCATTCCATTCGAATTTCTTCCCTTTATGCGTTAATGCAGTCAAGGGTTTTGCTATTCTGGAAAAGTCTTGGATGAACCTTCTGTAGTAACCAGCTAGTCCTAAAAACTGGCGTATGTGTTTCGGAGTTTTCGGGGTTTCCCACTTTTTGACAGTTTCTATCTTTGCCGGATCCACCTTAATACCTTCTTTGTTCACTATGTGACCGAGGAATTGAACTTCTTCCAACCAAAATGCACAATTTGAAAACTTAGCGTACAATTCTTCCTTCCTCAATACTTCTAACACCTTTCTCAAATGTTCACCGTGTTCTTGGTCATTCTTTGAGTAAATAAGTATGTCATCAATGAAAATAATGACAAACTTGTCAAGGTATGGTCCACACACTCGGTTCATAAGGTCCATGAACACAGCTGGTGCATTAGTTAAACTAAACGGCATGACCATAAACTCGTAATGACCATAACGTGTTCTGAAAGCAGTCTTTGGAATATCATCTTCTTTCACCCGCATTTGATGATACCCGGAACGTAAGTCAATCTTTGAATAAACAGACGAGCCTTGTAGTTGATCAAATAAGTCGTCGATTCTCGGTAGTGGGTAGCGGTTCTTGATGGTAAGTTTGTTCAACTCTCGGTAGTCGATACACAACCTGAATGTACCATCTTTCTTCTTGATAAACAAAACAGGAGCTCCCCACGATGATGTGCTTGGTCGAATGAAACCACGCTCTAAAATTTCTTGTAATTGGCTTTGCAGTTCTTTCATCTCGCTGGGTGCGAGTCTGTAAGGAGCACGAGCTATTGGTGCAGCTCCTGGTACAAGATCTATTTGAAATTCAACGGATCGATGTGGGGGTAATCCCGGTAATTCTTTCGGAAATACATCGGGAAATTCTTTTGCAATGGGAACATCATTGATGCTCTTTTCTTCAGTTTGTACTTTCTCGACGTGTGCTAGAACAGCATAGCAACCTTTTCTTATTAGTTTTTGTGCCTTCAAATTACTAATAAGATGTAGCTTCGTGTTGCCCTTTTCTCCGTACACCATTAAGGGTTTTCCTTTTTCTCGTATAATGCGGATTGTATTTTTGTAACAAACGATCTCTGCTTTCACTTCTTTCAACCAGTCCATACCGATTATCACATCAAAACTCCCTAACTCCACTGGTATTAAATCAATCTTAAATGTTTCGCTAACCAGTTTAATTTCTCGATTCCGACATATATTATCTGCTGAAATTAATTTACCATTTGCTAATTCGAGTAAAAATTTACTATCCAAAGGCGTCAATGGACAACTTAATTTAGCACAAAAATCTCTACTCATATAGCTTCTATCCGCACCCGAATCAAATAAAACGTAAGAAGATTTATTGTCAATAAGAAACGTACCCGTAACAAGCTCCGGGTCTTCCTGTGCCTCTGCCGCATTAATATTGAAAACTCTTCCGCGGCCTTGTCCATTCGTGTTCTCCTGGTTCGGGCAATTTCTAATAATGTGGCCTGTTTTTCCACATTTATAACAAACTGTAGCGACCCCGACAAATCGTCAAATGACGGCGTCATCTACGTATGGTCCCATTACATGGTCATAGGTCTTTATAACAAAGTTTGACCGAAAATATGTCGCATTCATTTCATAAAAGGATGTTTCAATGTTTACAAAAGTAATTTCCAAGACAAGTACATAACAAATGTTATAGTTCATATGAAACACGTGCGACATAGTTTAAAGTGGCCAAAAAGACGCTCCACGTAAGCAAGTATACTCGACATCCAATGCAAGTATCAACAAGAATGAGTGGAAGCATGTATCACCTAAGTTCAAGGACCTGAGAAAAACATAGAGAATCTGTCAACGAAAACGTTGGTGAAATCATAGGTTTAAATAAGTAAGTTAGTAAAGGTAAGTCGAACCACAAGATTTGCAACATTGATAAAGTAGTAATACATTCTAAAAGTTAATATTCACGAGCACCCAATTATCAAGGCTTAACGTTTCCTTCCATTGAACCCCATCATAATAGTGTTAGAACATACACTGTTTCTCGAAAATATATTTCACCCGTAGACGGTAGCGAACCGTCCGAAGTGAGGGTTTGTCAAACCCATATGGCCATATAACATAAGTTCTCGCTTACACCCGTCAAGTGTAACTAATGATAATCGAATTGAGGATTTGTGTTCAAACTCATATGTAGAATGATTGTTTTCCTGTACTTGTGTTCACTTAGTTTAAAAGAACGTTTATGTATTCTCATCCCAAAAGTAAGTTCAAAAAGAGTAAAAGTGGGACTATGATCTCACCTTTGATTGCAAGAGTGTAATAGTACTTCAACAAGTAAACGTGCAAAGAACAATGCTAGTCTCGACCTAAACAAATAGGTTGTATCAATAACGATAGTCACGAAGGGTCAAAGATGTTCAATTAGTCATATGGCTCGACACGACTCGATTATGTAGCATGTGAAGCAAATTGTCAAGTTTCATGCAAGATACAAGTATAGAATCATGTTAGAAAGATTGCATAATTAATTGGTTAAGTTTGACAAAAAGTCAAACTTGGTCAGGTCAAAGTCAACGAAAAGGTCAACATGTTCGGGTCGGGTCCCGGACAAATTTTCTATGCTAATTATTCATATACAAGTATATTAAAACAAGTTTCATGTGAATCGGAGGTCGGTAGCTAGTCAAACATTTCACGTGAAATGGGTCCAAGAGGTCAGAATCTGGCCAGGTGATTCTGCGCGTCGCCGCGCCACTACCTGGGCAGAGAATTCTGGTCAGTTTTTCCAAGTGTGCACGAACCAAAACCTTTTCTAACACAACACTTGACCCGCAAACACTTATAACGCCTATCATACATCGTTGGAAAGGTATTTTGACGAGGAATGCAACTAAACACATCTCATCAATCAAACTTCTACTTGCAACAACCAAAAACCGCAATTAATGTTCCCCATTCAATGCATACAAAACACATAATCATACTAGACTTGAGCCATAGACACTAATTAACAACCTTTTAACTCAAAAATCTCAAGAACACATAAAATTAGTGATTTTAGAAAGTTACCCAAATTTGATGAAATCGGTATGGAATCGAAGAGGAGATCACGAGGAGTTCAAATGTGTAATTTGTTTGGCCCGAAGCTTGATCGATTGAATATGGATGAAGATTTGCTTTTTGATGAATTTAGAGAAAGAGTGGAAGTAATTAGGAAAAAGAGAAAATGAAATGGAAAATGGTGGGGAGGTGGTTGACTTAGTCAAAAGGCTAGTCACCACTTTAGCGTTTTGGCGAAACTAGTCCCTCGAGTTCGGTTACGGGTGCGTTAAATTACCTAAACATGATAATTTAAAACGCGCATTAACGGGAGATGTTATAAACATATAACGGAGTTTTAAATAGTTTAACGGAAAAGTAAACGGAAAAAGGCGGGATGTTACATTACCTACTCCTTAAAAGAAATTTCGTCCCGAAATTTAAGCAGGCGTAGTAATCGTTGTTTCCTCCTCGGAATCCGACGATTCCGGAACCGGGAATAGATGAGGGTGTTTCTTTCGCATTTGATCTTCTCTTTCCCAAGTAAACTCGGGTCCCCTTTTGGCGTTCCAACGGACCTTAACAATCGGGATCCGGCTTTGTTTTAATTCCTTCTCGACGTAGTCCACAATTTCAACCAGTTCCTCCACAAAATGGAGTTTGTCATTAATAGTAAGTTCCTCGAGAGGGACGACGATATCGGGCTCGGCAAGACATTTCTTCAAGTTAGATACATGAAATGTAGGGTGGACGGAGCTTAGTTGAGGCGGAAGATCCAAACGATACGCAACGGTTCCAACACGCTCTAAGATTTCGAAAGGACCAACGTACCGCGGATTTAGTTTCCCACGTTTCCCAAAACGGATGACACCTTTCCAAGGTGCGACTTTTAACATGACGCGGTCACCGACTTGAAATTCGAGGTCTTTGCGTCTTTTGTCGGTATAGCATTTTTGGCGACTTCGGGCCGTCCGAAGCCTATCTCGGATTTGAAGAATCTTCTCGGTGGTTTCGTGAATGAGTTCGGGCCCGGAAATTTGCACGTCACCCACTTCGGCACAACAAAGAGGAGAGCGACATTTTCGACCATATAACGCTTCAAAAGGTGCGGCCTTAATACTCGCGTGATAACTATTGTTATAAGAGAACTCGGCGAGAGGTAAGTGCTTGTCCCAAGCTTTTCCAAAATCAATAACGCAGGCTCGTAACATATCCTCTAAGGTTTGTATTGTACGTTCACTTTGCCCATCGGTTTGGGGATGATATGCGGTGCTCATGTCCAAACGCGTTCCCAACGCTTCTTGTAACGTACGCCAAAATCTAGAAACGAAACGACCATCTCGGTCGGAGATAATCGATAACGGTACTCCGTGTCGGGCTACAATCTCTTTAATGTAAAGTCGTGCAAGTTTCTCCATTTTGTCGGTTTCTTTCATGGCGAGAAAGTGCGCGGATTTGGTGAGGCGGTCAACAATGACCCAAATTGTATCATAACCGCCCGACGTTTTTGGTAGTTTGGTGATAAAATCCATCGTGATCCTTTCCCACTTCCATTGCGGGATCTCGGGTTGTTGAAGTAACCCGGACGGTCTTTGGTGTTCGGCTTTGACTTTAGCACAAGTCAAACATTTGGCGACGTATCTAGCAACTTTCTTTTTGATGTTCGGCCACCAATATTGTTCTTTAAGGTCATGGTACATCTTATTGTCGCCGGGATGAATCGAGTATCGTGATTTGTGGGCTTCGTCTAGGATGAGGTTTCGTAAATCGCCATATCTAGGCACCCAAATTTTTTCGGCGTAATATCAAAGTCCGGTCTCCTTAACTTCGAATCGGGAGACGAGAATGTTTAAAAGTTCGCGTGCGATGTTGTTGTCCTTAAGAGCTTCATCTTGGGCTACCCGAATTTGGCTATTAAGGTTGATGTGGATGGTGATGTTTAATGCTCGGACGCGAAGAGGCACCGCTCTTTCCTTTCGACTTAAGGCATCGACCACTACATTAGCCTTTCCGGGGTGGTAACGAAGTTCACAATTGTAATCATTCAAGGTCTCAATCCACCTTCGTTGTCTCATGTCTAGTTGCTTTTGATCGAAGATATGTTGGAGACTTTTGTGATCGGTAAAGATAGTACTCTTGGTACCAAGAAGATGATGTCTCCATAGCTTAAGTGCAAAGATGACGGCACCGAGTTCAAGATCATGTGTCGTGTAGTTTCGTTCGTGAACCTTGAGTTGTCGAGAGGCATAAGCAATGACTTTCTTTCGTTGCATTAGTACACACCCATAACCGTTTTTCGAGGCATCACAATATACAACAAAATCATCATTGCCTTCGGGAAGTGACAAGATAGGAGCGGTGGTTAGTTTAGTTTTCAAGATTTGGAAAGCGGTTTCTTGTTCGGATGTCCAAACGAATTTTCGTTCCTTGTGAGTTAACGCGGTTAAAGGACGAGCGATTAGGGAGAAATCCTTGATGAATTTACGATAGTATCCGGCGAGACCCAAGAATTGACGAATTTGAGTAGGAGTAGTAGGAGTCTCCCATTTACTAATGGCTTCGATTTTCGCGGGATCGACTTTAATGCCTTGATCACTTACAACGTGACCGAGGAATTGAACTTCCTTCAACCAAAATTCACACTTGGAGAACTTGGCATAGAGTTGTTCTTTTCTCAAGAGTTCAAGCACGAGTCGGAGATGTTCTTTATGTTCCTCTTCGCTTTTTGAATAGACCAAAATATCGTCGATGAACACGATAACGAATTTGTCGAGGTACGGTTTGCACACGCGGTTCATGAGATCCATGAACACCGCCGGTGCATTTGTGAGACCAAAAGGCATGACAAGGAATTCATAACTACCATAACGAGTCCGGAAGGCGGTTTTGGAGACATCTTCTCCCTTAACCCTTAGTTGATGATAACCCGAACGGAGATCGATTTTTGAATATACACGAGAACCTTGTAGTTGATCAAAGAGATCATCGATGCGAGGAAGAGGATATCGGTTCTTAACCGTCAATTTGTTTAGTTCACGATAATCAATGCACATTCGTAGGGATCCGTCTTTCTTCTTGACGAACAAAATCGGAGCGCCCCATGGTGAATGGCTAGGTTGAATGAAACCACGGTCAAGTAACTCTTGGATTTGACTTTGCAATTCTTGCAATTCGGATGGAGCGAGTCTATATGGTGTACGCGCTACGGGTGCGGCTCCTGGAATAAGATCGATTTGAAATTCAACCGGTCGATGAGGTGGAAGACCCGGTAATTCGTCGGGAAATACATCGGAAAAGTCACTAACAATCGGCACATCATCGATGCGCTTTTCATCGGCTTCGACTTTCTTAACGTGAGCAAGAATTGCGAAACAACCCTTACGTAGTAGTTTTCTAACTTTAAGGCACGAAACGAGATTGAGTCCGGTGCAATTTTTGTCGCCATAGACAATCAAGGGTTCACCGTTCTCGATAGGAATTCGGATTGCGTGAAGATCGCAAAGAATGTGAGATTTATTTTTGACCATCCAATTCATACCGATTATTACATCAAAACTCCCTAGTTCCATGGGTATCAAGTCAATTTCAAATTCATTACCCAAATTGTTTAGAGTACACCCCCGGTAATATGTGTCGGCACTTAAGAGTTTTCCATCGGCCACTTCGATGGAGTAAGTAGTATCTAAAGGGTGTGGTGGAGTGCAAAGAGTAGGAGCCAAAGTCTTAGACACAAAACATTTATCGGCACCCGAATCGAATAAGCATGTAACATAAGTGTTGTTGAGAAGAAACGTACCCGTGACTAATTCTTTATCGTCTCGGGCTTCCTCGGTGTTGATGTTGAAGGCTCGGCCTCGGTTGTTGGGGTTGGCTTTCTTCTTCGGGCATTCGTTCCTATAGTGACCCGGTTGACCACATTCATAACAAGTGGCCGTTCTTGGAGGATTGGGCCCCTTTCGAGCGACGGGGGCGGCGTTTGTACAATTGTTGGCCCTATGACCAACTCCTTGGCAACGGTGACAAATTAGCTTGTTACATTCGCCGTGATGATTCTTGTGGCATTTGTTGCAAAAAGGTAGGTTCCCGACATAACCTTTCTTGCCGTCGTTGTTGAAAGGGTTTTTGGTGAAGGTGTTGTTGTTGTAGTTGGTTGATGGAGTGGCTTCCCATTTCCTTTTGTTGCCACCCGACTTGTCCTCGGCCTTAGGAGCCGGCACTATGATTTCGTCAACCGTTTCAATTAGTTGGCGAGCCATGTTCATAGCGGCTTGATGAGTAGTGGGTTTGGATGACATCACCCCTTGTTTGATGCTTTTTGGAAGACCGAGCATGTAGAGCTCAATCCTTTGAGATTCGGGGTTAACAAGATTAGGACACATCAAGGATAGTTCGGCGAAGCATTGATTATAAGCTTTAAGATCGTTTCCGACCGCTTTCAAAGCTCTTAGTTCTTCCTCAAGCTTCCGGGTTTCTTCGCGCGGAAAATATTTAACAATCATCTTTTCCCTTAGATCAGCCCAAGAGAGGGCATGAGCTTCATCAGTACCCACCGATTGAACATAGGTGTTCCACCATGTTAGAGCAACCCCGGAGAAAGTGTGGGTGGAGTATTTGACCTTGTCTTGATCCCGACAACCGCTTATGCTAAAGACGGCCTCCGTTTGTTCAAACCAACGAGTAAGCACAACCGGTCCCCCGGTTCCATCATAAGTGTGAGGTTTGCACCCCATGAAAGCTTTGTAGGAGCACCCTTCGCTAGAGTTACCGGCTCCTTGGTTGTTGTTGTTGTTATTATTATTGTTGTTGTTGGATGAGTGACCGGCCATGGCCGCATCCACGGCGGTGGCTATCATGCGTTTCAAAGCTTGTTCGGGAGTTTCATTGCGTCGTACACGGCGAGGAGGCATTGTTCCTTCAAAACAAAAGAATACCGTTGGTTAGTATTCTAAATAATACTAACCGTGATATGGAATAAAGATAAAGAGAAAATTATCCTTGACTCGCCTTAAATTCTTTATGTCATAATGTCGGTATGTTCATATGAGTCACCGTAATATAATTTCCGGGAATTATATTACCCTAATTCATATGTGCATTCGACATTACATCATATAGTCAAGGTGGCGTGTCAATTAAATTATACAACGCAAGATTTAGATAGAATAAGAGTAGACATGAGTAGAAGAGTTAGAGTATAAATGCACAATTTGTCAAGTAATTCCTATGTCAAGTCTATATGCCGGTTGTAGTCTAGACACACCAATGTACCCTATGACTCGGGGTCGACACCAATGAACTCTAAATCCCTACAACCAAGGCTCTGATACCACTTGTAGCGACCCCGACAAATCGTCAAATGACGGCGTCATCTACGTATGGTCCCATTACATGGTCATAGGTCTTTATAACAAAGTTTGACCGAAAATATGTCGCATTCATTTCATAAAAGGATGTTTCAATGTTTACAAAAGTAATTTCCAAGACAAGTACATAACAAATGTTATAGTTCATATGAAACACGTGCGACATAGTTTAAAGTGGCCAAAAAGACGCTCCACGTAAGCAAGTATACTCGACATCCAATGCAAGTATCAACAAGAATGAGCGGAAGCATGTATCACCTAAGTTCAAGGACCTGAGAAAAACATAGAGAATCTGTCAACGAAAACGTTGGTGAAATCATAGGTTTAAATAAGTAAGTTAATAAAGGTAAGTCGAACCACAAGATTTGCAACATTGATAAAGTAGTAATACATTCTAAAAGTTAATATTCACGAGCACCCAATTATCAAGGCTTAACGTTTCCTTCCATTAAACCCCATCATAATAGTGTTAGAACATACACTATTTCTCGAAAATATATTTCACCCGTAGACGGTAGCGAACCGTCCGAAGTGAGGGTTTGTCAAACCCATATGGCCATATAACATAAGTTCTCGCTTACACCCGTCAAGTGTAACTAATGATAATCGAATTGAGGATTTGTGTTCAAACTCGTATGTAGAATGATTGTTTTCCTGTACTTGTGTTCACTTAGTTTAAAAGAACGTTTATGTATTCTCATCCCAAAAGTAAGTTCAAAAAGAGTAAAAGTGGGACTATGATCTCACCTTTGATTGCAAGAGTGTAATAGTACTTCAACAAGTAAACGTGCAAAGAACAATGCTAGTCTCGACCTAAACAAATAGGTTGTATCAATAACAATAGTCACGAAGGGTCAAAGATGTTCAATTAGTCCTATGGCTCGACACGACTCGATTATGTAGCATGTGAAGCAAATTGTCAAGTTTCATGCAAGATACAAGTATAGAATCATGTTAGAAAGATTGCATAATTAATTGCTTAAGTTTGACAAAAAGTCAAACTTGGTCGGGTCAAAGTCAACGAAAAAGTCAACATGTTCGGGTCGGGTCCCGGACAAATTTTCTATGCTAATTATTCATATACAAGTATATTAAAACTAGTTTCATGTGAATCGGAGGTCGGTAGCTAGTCAAACATTTCACGTGAAATGGGTCCAAGAGGTCAGAATCTGGCCAGGTGATTCTGCGCGCCGCGCCACTACCTGGGCAGAGAATTCTGGTAAGTTTTTCCAAGTGTGCACGAACCAAAACCTTTTCTAACACAACACTTGACCCGCAAACACTTATAACGCCTATCATACATCGTTGGAAAGGTATTTTGACGAGGAATGCAACTAAACACATCTCATCAATCAAACTTCTACTTGCAACAACCAAAAACCGCAATTAATGTTCCCCATTCAATGCATACAAAACACATAATCATACTAGACTTGAGCCATAGACACTAATTAACAACCTTTTAACTCAAAAATCTCAAGAACACATAAAATTAGTGATTTTAGAAAGTTACCCAAATTTGATGAAATCGGTATGGAATCGAAGAGGAGATCACGAGGACTTCAAATGTGTAATTTGTTTGGCCCGAAGCTTGATCGATTGAATATGGATGAAGATTTGCTTTTTGATGAATTTAGAGAAAGAGTGGAAGTAATTAGGAAAAAGAGAAAATGAAATGGAAAATGGTGGGGAGGTTGTTGACTTAGTCAAAAGGCTAGTCACCACTTTAGCGTTTTGGCGAAACTAGTCCCTCGAGTTCGGTTACGGGTGCGTTAAATTACCTAAACATGATAATTTAAAACGCGTATTAATGGGAGATGTTATAAACATATAACGGAGTTTTAAATAGTTTAACGGAAAAGTAAACGGAAAAAGGCGGGATGTTACACAAACTACATTGGCATAACTTGCTCCGACACTACTTGCTCCGCCATTACTCGTTCCGACACCATTTGTTTCTTTCGTTCTATTAACCCCTGGTCCGTAGACCTCACACTTCACTACGCTATGACCATTTCTTTTACACTTGTTGCAAAATTTGGTGCAGAACCCCGAGTGATACTTTTCACACCTTTGGCATAGCTGCTTCTGATTGTTGTTGTTGTTGCGGTTATTATTTTTGTTGGGATGATTGTTATAGTTGTTGTTGTTGTTGTTGTTGTTGTTGGGCCGTTTGTTGTAGTTGCGATTGATGTTGCGATTGTTGGGATAATTGTTGCGATTATTGTTGTAATTGCTGTTGTTGTTGTATTGGTGATTCTTATCACCGTTTTCCTCCCACTTTCTTTTGACTTGCTTCACATTGGCCTCTTCAGCAGTCTGTTCTTTAATTCTTTCTTCAATCTGGTTCACTAGTTTGTGAGCCATTCTACATGCCTGTTGTATGGAGGCGGGCTCGTGTGAACTTATATCTTCTTGGATTCTTTCCGGTAATCCTTTCACAAACGCGTCGATCTTCTCTTCCTCATCTTCGAATGCTCCCGGACACAATAGGCACAATTCTGTGAATCGTCTTTCGTACGTGGTAATATCAAATCCTTGGGTTCGTAACCCTCTAAGTTCTATCTTGAGCTTATTGACCTCGGTTCTGGGACGGTACTTCTCGTTCATCAAGTGCTTGAATGCTGACCACGGTAGTGCGTACGCATCGTCTTGTCCCACTTGCTCTAGATAGGTATTCCACCATGTTAACGCAGAACCTGTGAAGGTATGCGTAGCGTACTTCACTTTGTCCTCTTCAGTACACTTACTTATGGCAAACACCGATTCGACCTTCTCGGTCCACCGTTTCAATCCGATCGGTCCTTCGGTTCCATCAAATTCCAAAGGTTTGCAGGCAGTGAATTCTTTGTAGGTGCATCCTACACGATTTCCTGTACTGCAAGATCCAAGGTTATTTTTGATATGTAGCGCAGCCTGTACTGCGGCTATGTTTGAAGCTAGAAAAGTACGGAATTCCTCTTCATTCATATTCACGGTGTGTCGAGTAGTCGGTGCCATTTCCTTCAAAATAGTCAAATGGAACAAGTTAATCATACAGAATATTAAGAGTAGTTAATAGTATTTCGTAGCATAATATGAACTCATTTATAAAAGCTTTTTCTTCATATTAGCGTTTTATAAGTTTAAATTCGGGTAGTACCTACCCGTTAAGTTCATACTTAGTAGCTAATATACAATTCAACTACTACAATTCTATATGAAAAACTGATTATAATAATATTTCGCGTTCAAACTTTTACACAATATTTTACAAACTTACAATACCGCTTATTTTACATATAGCATGAAATATAGCACACAATAAATTTGATACAAGATGGTTGTGAAGATAATTCTAGCTAGTACACAAGTCGTTCAGTAAAGGCAATAAAAACACGTAATTCATACGTCCAGAAACAAGTCATGCATTCTGGTTTTACTAGGATTACTTCCCATCCTTGGTCTTGTGGAACATAACCGTTATGACCGTTGATAAGACAGCTTGTTGTAACGTCGTCAAAGGGACGAGGGTTACGTAATGTCCAACAGTCCCGTAACAATCTAAAAACCTCATTTCTTACCCCAATTACCGAATCCGTCACTTGTGGGAACGTTTTGTTCAATAGTTGTAGCCCGATGTTCTTGTTCTCACTTTGGTGAGAAGCGAACATTACTAATCCGTAAGCATAACATGCTTCTTTATGTTGCATGTTAGCCGCTTTTTCTAAATCACGAAGTCCAATATTCGGATATTTTGAGTCAAAATAATTTCTTAACCCATTGCGTAAAATAGCATTTGGGTTCCCCGCAATATATGCGTCAAAGTAAACACATCGTAACTTATGGATTTCCCAATGTGATATCCCCCATCTTTCGAACGAAAGCCTTTTATAAACCAAGGCATTCTTGGAACATTCTTCGAATGTCTTACAAACTGATCTCGCCTTAAATAGTTGTGCCGAAGAATTCTGACCGACTCTAGACAAGATTTCATCAATCATGTCTCCGGGTAGGTCTCTTAAAATATTGGGTTGTCTATCCATTTTGTGTTTTTATACTGTAAAATAGACAAGAGTTAGATTCATAAAAAAAATACTTATTAATACAAGCAATTTTTACATATATCATAAAGCATAAGCACACTATATTACATATATTACACCACACGAATACAACTATCTTATTCCGACTCGCTTATTTCTTCTTCTTCTTCGGTTTTGGTTCATTTTGCCAAGTTTCTAGGGATATATGATGTTCCCCTAATACGAGCCGTCGTTTTCCACATTGGTTTAGAAAAACCTGGTGGTTTAGAGGTTCCCGGGTCATTGTTACAACTTAAGGACTTCGGGGGTTGACGATACATATAAAGTTCATCGGGGTTGGAATTAGATTTCTCTATTTTTATGCCCTTTCCCTTATTATTTTCTTTTGCCTTTTTAAATTCAGTTAGGGTAATTTCTATAACATCATCGGAATTCTCGTCCGAATCCGATTCATCGGAGAATTGGTAATCCTCCCAATATTTTGCTTCCTTGGTGGAAACACCATTGACCATAATTAACCTTGGACGGTTGGTTGAGGATTTTCTTTTACTTAACCGTTTTATTATTTTCCCCACCGGTTCTATTTCTTCATCCGGTTCTGATTCTTCTTCCGGTTCCGATTCTTCTTCCGGTTCTGACTCTTCTTCCGGTTCCTCTTCGGGAACTTGTGAATCAGTCCACGAATCATTCCAATTTACATTTGACTATTCATTATTATTAGGTGAGTCAATGGGACTTGTTCTAGAGGTAGACATCTATCACATAATATCAAACGCGTTAAGAGATTAATATATCACATAATATTCACATGTTAAAAATATATAGTTTCCAACAAAATTTGTTAAGCAATCATTTTTCAAGTAAACACGGTCGAAGTCCAGACTCACTAATGCATCCTAACAAACTCGATAAGACACACTAATACAAAATTCTGTTTCTCTAAGACCAACGCTCGGATACCAGCTGAAATGTCCCGTTCTTATTGATTAAAAATGTTCCATATTAATTGATTTCGTTGCGAGGTTTTGACCTCTATATGAGACGTTTTTCAAAGACTGCATTCATTTTTAAAACAAACCATAACCTTTATTTCATAGATAAAGGTTTTAAAAAGCTTTACGTAGATTATCAAATAATGATAATCTAAAATATCCTGTTTACACACGACCATTACATAATGGTTTACAATACAAATATGTTACAACAAAATAAGTTTCTTGAATGCAGTTTTTACACAATATCATACAAGCATGGACTCCAAATCTCGTCCTTACTTAAGTATGCAACAGCGGAAGCTCTTAATAATCACCTGAGAATAAACATGCTTAAAACGTCAACAAAAATGTTGGTGAGTTATAGGTTTAACCTATATATATCAAATCATAATAATAGACCACAAGATTTCATATTTCAATACACATCCCATACATAGAGATAAAAATCATTCATATGGTGAACACCTGGTAACCGACATTAACAAGATGCATATATAAGAATATCCCCATCATTCTGGGACACCCTTCGGATATGATATAAATTTCGAAGTACTAAAGCATCTGGTACTTTGGATGGGGTTTGTTAGGCCCAATAGATCTATCTTTAGGATTCGCGTCAATTAGGGTGTCTGTTCCCTAATTCTTAGATTACCAGACTTAATAAAAAGGGGCATATTCGATTTCGATAATTCAACCATAGAATGTAGTTTCACGTACTTGTGTCTATTTTGTAAATCATTTATAAAACCTGCATGTATTCTCATCCCAAAAATATTAGATTTTAAAAGTGGGACTATAACTCACTTTCACAGATTTTTACTTCGTCGGGAAGTAAGACTTGGCCACTGGTTGATTCACGAACCTATAACAATATATACATATATATCAAAGTATGTTCAAAATATATTTACAACACTTTTAATATATTTTGATGTTTTAAGTTTATTAAGTCAGCTGTCCTCGTTAGTAACCTACAACTAGTTGTCCACAGTTAGATGTACAGAAATAAATCGATAAATATTATCTTGAATCAATCCACGACCCAGTGTATACGTATCTCAGTATTGATCACAACTCAAACTATATATATTTTGGAATCAACCTCAACCCTGTATAGCTAACTCCAACATTCACATATAGAGTGTCTATGGTTGTTCCGAAATATATATAGATGTGTCGACATGATAGGTCGAAACATTGTATACGTGTCTATGGTATCTCAAGATTACATAATATACAATACAAGTTGATTAAGTTATGGTTGGAATAGATTTGTTACCAATTTTCACGTAGCTAAAATGAGAAAAATTATCCAATCTTGTTTTACCCATAACTTCTTCATTTTAAATCCGTTTTGAGTGAATCAAATTGCTTTGGTTTCATATTGAACTCTATTTTATGAATCTAAACAGAAAAGGTATAGGTTTATCGTCGGAAAAATAAGTTACAAGTCGTTTTTGTAAAGGTAGTCATTTCAGTCGAAATAACGACGTCTAGATGACCATTTTAGAAAACATACTTCCACTTTGAGTTTAACCATAATTTTTGGATATAGTTTCATGTTCATAATAAAAATCATTTTCTCAGAATAACAACTTTTAAATCAAAGTTTATCATAGTTTTTAATTAACTAACCCAAAACAGCCCGCGGTGTTACTACGCCGGCGTAAATCCGGTTTTACGGTGTTTTTCGTGTTTCCAGGTTTTACATCATTAAGTTAGCATATCATATAGATATAGAACATGTGTTTAGTTGATTTTAAAATTTAAGTTATAAGGATTAACTTTTGTTTGCGAACAAGTTTAGAATTAACTAAACTATGTTCTAGTGATTACAAGTTTAAACCTTCGAATAAGATAGCTTTATATGTATGAATCAAATGATGTTTTGAACATCATTACTACCTTAAGTTTCTTGGATAAACCTACTGGAAAAGAGAAAAATGGATCTAGCTTCAACGTATCCTTGGATGGCTCGAAGTTCTTGAAGCAGAATCATGACACGAAAACAAGTTCAAGTAAGATCATCACTTGAAATAAGATTGTTATAGTTATAAAAATTGAACCAAAGTTTGAATATGATTATTACCTTATATTAGAATGATAACCTACTGTAAGAAACAAAGATTTCTTGAGGTTGGATGATCACCTTACAAGATTGGAAGTGAGCTAGCAAACTTGAAAGTATTCTTGATTTTATGTAACTAGAACTTGTAGAATATATGAAGAACACTTAGAACTTGAAGATAGAACTTGAGAGAGATCAATTAGATGAAGAAAATTGAAGAATGAAAGTGTTTGTAGGTGTTTTTGGTCGTTGGTGTATGGATTAGATATAAAGGATATGTAATTTTGTTTTCATGTAAATAAGTCATGAATGATTACTCATATTTTTGTAATTTTATGAGATATTTCATGCTAGTTGCCAAATGATGGTTCCCACATGTGTTAGGTGACTCACATGGGCTTCTAAGAGCTAATCATTGGAGTGTATATACCAATAGTACATACATCTAAAAGCTGTGTATTGTACGAGTACGAATACGGGTGCATACGAGTAGAATTGTTGATGAAACTGAACGAGGATGTAATTGTAAGCATTTTTGTTAAGTAGAAGTATTTTGATAAGTGTATTGAAGTCTTTCAAAAGTGTATAAATACATATTAAAACACTACATGTATATACATTTTAATTGAGTCGTTAAGTCATCGTTAGTCGTTACATGTAAGTGTTGTTTTGAAACCTTTAGGTTAACGATCTTGTCAAATGTTGTTAACCCAATGTTTATAATATCAAATGAGATTTAAAATTATTATATTATCATGATATTATCATGTATGAATATCTCTTAATATGATATATATATACATTAAATGTCTTTACAACGATAATCGTTACATATATGTCTCGTTTAAAAATCATTAAGTTAGTAGTCTTGTTTTTACATATGTAGTTCATTGTTAATATACTTAATGATATGTTTACTTATCATAGTATCATGTTAACTATATATATATCCATATATATGTCATCATATAGTTTTTACAAGTTTTAACGTTCGTGAATCACCGGTCAACTTGGGTGGTCAATTGTCTATTTGAAACATATTTCAATTAATCAAGTCTTAACAAGTTTGATTGCTTAACATGTTGGAAACATTTAATCATGTAAATATCAATCTCAATTAATATATATAAACATGGAAAAGTTCGGCTCACTACAGTATGCATTAAAGTTCAGCTTTCATTCATCTAATAATGAAGCTGAGTATGAGAAACTTTTATCTGGTACATGAATAACATTGGAAATGGGAATAATGAATTTGAGAGCATATATGGATTCTCATTTGGTAGCTCATCAATTGAATGGGGTATTTGAAGCAGGAGAACATGCGATGAAAAAATTTGGAGATAGCAGAGTCGTTAGCAAAAAAATTTAATTCTTTTGAAGCATCTCAGATATCGACAAATAAGAATGAAAAAGCGGATGCACTAAGAAAATTGGCGTCGTTGACTTTTGATCATTTCAGTAAAAGAATAATGGTTGAGGTGCTAAATAGCAAGTCAATTGATGAGAAAATACCGGTGGCTCACTAGATGAAACAGAACCCTGCTGGATGACTTCATTTATTGAATATTTTCAAAACGGAACATTGCCAAAAGAACAAGTGGAGGTGAAACGTATTTGATGGAAAAAGGAGTTTTATACAGAAGATCATTCTTAGGCCCAAAGAATAAGTGGAGGCGAAACGGATTAGGCTCAACGTATGTAAGGTAGGTAATTCTTTTAGCAACTTTTTCATCTCCTGGAATGCACTTTCTGCTTCTTTTGTCCAAATGAAATATTTTTTACTCAGAAATCCTTTTAATGTCTTGAAAAAGAAAAATGATCTTTCCGCAGCTTTAGAGAGAAATCTCGTTAATGCGGCTAACTTTCCTGTTAAACTTTGCACATCTTTCGTTGTTTTTGATGAGGTCATGCTTTCAATAACAATTATCATTTTCGGATTTGCCTTTATTCCTATTGCGGTTACTATATGACCCAAAAATTTGTCTTCAACATCCTCCAATAATTGTTCGACTGTTTGGCTTTTTATGACTAGATCGTTAACATATGCTTCTAGATTTCTTCCAATCTGACGCTCTAGCACGATTACTCTTTGATATGTTGCGCCAGCGTTCTTAAGCCCAAAAGGCATTTTCGTATAACAATATATTCCTTGACGCGTATGGAATGCGGTTTTATCTTCATCCTCTTTTTCCATGAGGATCTGGTGATAACCCTTATAAGCGTCTAAGAAACATTTGTATTTTAATCTAGCTAGCGAGTCCACTTTCCAATCTATTTCGGGTAATGGGTAATTATCTTGTGGACAAGCCTTGTTTATATCTTTAAAATCTATGCATATTCTCCAAGATCCGTCTGGTTTTTTGACCAACACTGGATTTGCAACCCACGTTTGGTATTGCACTTTTCGCAAAATGTTAGCTTTGACTAACTTGCGCACTTCTTCACACAACCATTTGTTGCGAGAGGCACCATTCCACGCCTTTGTTGTATTACTGGTTTCATTAACGGGTTTGCGTTTAGTGTATGTTCCATAAATTCTCTTGGAACTCCCTTCATATCCCTTTCTAACCAAGCAAAAACGTCGATATTCTTTTCCAAGATCCGTTTCAATTTATCTTTTGTCTCTAATGATAAATCCGCACCAATTTTTATTGGCTTGTACGGATGTGCATGATTGATGATCATATTATCAGTATATCCTTTATTATCAGTTTTCATTTCTCAATACGATGTTATCGAAGCGCAAAGAGAGTCTTCTTTGACTGATTGAATCGTTGTTATTCCCTTAATCGTCGAAAATTTTACTAAACCGTGTTGTGTAGAAATAATTGTGCTAACCTTTTGCATCGCTGTTCTTCATAACAATATATTTATATTGTATCGTAATATTGCCTTTAAGAAGAAAAGGTCTCGATTCACATCTCGTGAACGTTGTAGATTGTTTTCATCAACCAACATGACTTGCAAATTTGCAATTTTAATTTCCCTAAAGGCCGAGCAGATTCACCAGAGAATCCTGGTAAAGTTGTGCTCGTTGGCATTAAGTGCTCTTTGATATGCGTAGGCAGCTTTTGAAAACACTGTTCATATATTATGTCTACACTGCTGCTCGTATCCATGTGTACACGTATTGTTCTGATTCCTTCACCCAACGTCACCACAATAGGTGCGTCGAGTAATTTGCCTTCATTTTCTTTTAGGGAAAAAGATATTGGTGTTAATTCCCATTTTTCCAGCGCATCAGCTTTTCGTTTTTGACTTTTACGATCTTTATTTTTCAAGTTTGTCAAATTGTTAAACATATCTCATCATGCCTGTTTTGATTTTCTCTGTCTTGTTCTTTGCTACCTGCAGAGCCGAAGTCGTCTTTTCTCCTCATTTCATGAGTATTTGGGCAGTTTCTTTCTTTCAACATTTGCAGTGTTCCTGCAAATGTATTCAAAATATATGAGATTCAATACTTTGTCCTCATAATCTTCATGTATGATTATGAACTTTGCTAATTTCATGATATCACTTTCGTATTGGCATCATTATTATACTTAAAGAATTCAGATGTATCAGTTTCAATAATATGATCAACACGTCATCAATTTTCTTTCAATCATCATTTTTCCCAGTTGATTTTAATAAAAATATTATGTGACCATTCTGGAAAAGTTTAAACTCGTATGATCTCATCACTTCAGTGAACGATCATGAATTCAACAATTAAAGCTTCTAGAATGGTCCCACTTATGGCGCCAAATGATCGAGTCTATTTCTTTCCTTAGCGGATTGAATTAAACTCGAGTGTTAAAGGGTGGAGATTGGGGGTGTTTTGATATTTCAAGGACCCTATGATCAATATTTGAAGATTATTCATTTTCAAGTAAGTAACCACCATGTCCCAAACATGAAGATCCACATTGTAACCACCATGTCCCAAACATGAAGATCCACATGATCATATTCATGCTCCTTGAGAGCGTTTTACCTTCGATATAAAGATGGAGCGTATAACAAATGATAGTGGCTAACTCTCTAAATGAGGTGATGACATCACTATTTATAGTACTCCGAAAGTCAGTCCTGCATGTTTATTGACATATGCGCTTAGTTTTGACAGTCAAGTCTATAGAAGTTGCGAATATAGATATGTGCAGGCGCATATACAATCAGTATGCATTAAACTATTTTACCACAATGCATGAATTATAAATACTTGTGCTATATTGCGATAGAATGATAATGTTTCTACCCACCTTTTTGATAAATCTACTAATACACATATGTTGTACGGTACAATATATTAATGCACATCTACACTGAATCATATTTTCAACCGGTGATATATTTACTTTGTTTCAATTTTGACTTTAAATTTATAATTTTATAATGTTAAATGTTAAAAGGATTTGATCCTAGTTTCAAATCTCATAAAATTTAATTTCACAAGGTCACGAGCATTAGTGACTCTACATCATGAGTGCCAAGCCGCTCCGATCCTCATCCTTTGGGGAGCCTCTGCCCACTATTTATGTCGCCTATTTTGTGAATACAATCACTTATGCAATTATGTTGCACTTCTCCCTACAAATACCATCAATGATCACTATCTTATCTAAATTCTAGACACCAATGCGACTACTTTTCTACATGGGCGGTTCACAGACTAAGGCTCGTGATAATAATCCCAACGGACACGATCGTGAGACAAGAATTTTAAAAGAGAAAACAATACTTCTCCAACAGAAGCTTGACGAGATGATGCGACTCAGAGAAACTGAGAGTGAAGTGCATGCGCAAGAAATTATGGTCCATGCACTTAAAGAGTCGGAGTGGAAACGAGAACGTAAATGGCTGCAAAAGGAAGTCAAGAGGCTCAAGAAGGTTATGGAAGATAAGGAACAAAGAAACAGAAAAGAGATGAGAATGGAGAAAAATAGTGAGAAAGCAGTTATGCATGAGTTGGAACAAATGAAGGAGGATCGAGCACGGCGAGATGAGGCTGTTGAGAAGTGGAAAAGATTGTATTTAGCAATCAAGATCGAACTTGACAATCTCATTAACAGAACCCATGAAGGTAATTAATATATCATGTATGAATCTTAAATGTATAAAGATTTAACCTAACTTTTTGTATGTATTTGCCAAACCGGGTACTACATCAAGTTGATCAAGTTGAGAACTTGAGGTGGCAATTTCAACCAGTTTACAATGGTACATTTCGGGTTTACTTTATATCATATGGTTCAAATCAAACATTTAGCTACACAGGGGAATAAACGGGCCAAACATGTATAATGGGCTGAAAAATACACAAACTTATACAACGTTAAGGTTGAACACCTCCCTTCATACCGCTAAGCCAGAAGCCCTTTGCTAACGCATTTTACTCGGAATCAAATTTTAATTATATTAACAATATTTTTTGTGATAGTAAATGATTTATCACTTAAACAAGATTGGTTGGCCAAATCTAGTCATAGCGTTTTTCGCATTAAAAAGTTATCTATTTCGACCCGTGACCTGACCTACTCGACCCACCCATTATGCCACCTATTTTGTACACTTGGGCACAGCTTATTATGTTAAGATAACCATATTGATCATAGTAGAAATGCATGAAACTGTAAGTTTTATAAACTTCGATGATTTTCATTATGTGCAAAGGATACAATATATACAGAATAGAAACCGTGTGCTAGCTATCATCGACTGGCCTAGATACAAATAAGGAATGGATACATATTCCCATTTATACAAAGATCATCTTTAAGTTTACAATCTATTCTATATATAAAAATATATGCCAGCTGTGATTATAAGTCAACTATCGCTAATATAGCCCCTCAGTTTGAGCGGGAGGAGGCCGTACGTTCAAACTGTTGCGAAAATCTTCGAAGAGAACTCTTGGTAATCCTTTAGTAAAAATGTCAGCAATTTGAAAACGAGTGGGTATATGCAAAACACGAACTTGACCCCTAGCCACCTTTTCTCGAACAAAGTGAATGTCCATCTCTATATGTTTGGTGCGTTGATGTTGGACGGGGTTACCGGACAAATAAATGGCACTGACGTTGTCGCATAACACAATAGTAGCTTGGTTAATGGGACAACCAAGTTCAAGCAATATGTTACGTAACCAACAAGATTCTGAAACAACGTTTGCAACTCCCCGATACTCTGCTTCTGCACTAGATCTAGAGACAGTGGGTTGACATTTTGCAGACTAGGAGATCAAATTATTGCCTAAAAACACACAATAGCCGGACGTAGATCGTCGAGTATCTGGGCAACCACCCCAATCTGTATCTGTATAAGAAACAAGAGAAGATAACGAGCACTTTGTAAGTTGTAAACCATGACTCAAAGTACCTCGAATGTAACGAAGGATGCGATGGAGAGCCTGCATATGACATTCTTTCGGATCATGCATATGTAAACAGACTTGCTGTACCGCATAGGAAATATGTGGTCTAGTGAAAGTTAGGTATTGAAGGGCACTGGCTAGACTCCGATATTCAATAGGATATGAGTATGAGGATCCGGTATTAGCACTAAGTTTGCCGTTTGTATCAACCGGTGTAGTTACAGTGTGGCAGTGTTTCATACCTGCACGAATGAGGATGTCTTGTGCATATGTTTGTTAACTTAAAAATAGACCATGCTCGTTAGATTTAACCGAAATGCCTAAGAAGTAACTTAGGGTACCTAGACCCTTCATGGAAAACTCGTGGGCAAAAAGATTCATCAAATTAATGCGAAGACGAGTCGAAGAAGTAACTAAAATGATGTCATCCATGTAGAGTAGCAGGTAGGCCGTGTGTGATCCATTATTGTAAACAAAGACCGAATTGTCGGACTGACTGTGATTGAATCCGATAGATGATGCAAAAGAAGCGAAGCATTGGTACCATGCTCGTGGTGCCTGTTTTAATCCGTATAAAGATTTCTTAAGGAGACATACATGATCCGGACTAGAGTTATCACGAAAACCATAAGGTTGATACATGTAAACTGTTTCGTTTAAGGTTCCGTGTAAGAAAGCATTCTTGACATCAAGTTGATTAATATTCCACGACTTCGATAAAGCGATAGTCAATACAAGTCGAATCGTGGCAGGCTTGACTATGGGACTAAAAATATCAGTACAGTCCACACCGAGAGTCTGGAAACGACCATCACCTACAAGTCAAGCTTTATAACGTTCAAGTGTGCCATCAAATTTTAACTTATGTCGAAAAATCCACATGCTACGAATTACACGCATTTCAGGCGTTCGAGGTACAAGTACCCAAGTATTATTATCTATTAAGGCATTATATTTGTCAACCATGGTCATGTTCCAATGAGGGTCTGATAGAGCATCTTTGGGACTGCGAGGTATAGGAGAAATAGTGGTGGATGAAGAGAGATTGAAGGGAATTTTTGGTTTGTGGATCCCCGTCATGCTTCGTGTAGTGATAGTACGAGTATGTGGAAGAGTAGTATTGGAGGTGTTGCAATGTGGAGAAGGAATTGTAGAAGACGAGTCACTTAAAGGTGATGAGGAATGATTAGAGTTTGAGAGAGGTGGTGATGGGTCAGAATGAGGGGAGACATACGGCCTAGAATAGGTGCGTGGAAAGTTGGGCCGTGACATAGAGATAGTTGGGCTGGAGTTTTTTGTAGTAGAGGGAGAAGTGGGCTGTGTAGTAGTGGGAGAAGTGGGCTGTGTAGGAGTAATGATGGGCTGAGATGAGATTGGGCTTGGTGAATCTTGCGTTGGAGTATGAGGTATGGGATGAGTAAAAATGGGATGTATGTTATTTGTAAGCGAATTGTAGGACGTAGTGGTGGTAGATTTGATGTTAGCATATGGAAAAATGGTTTCATCAAATAGAACGTGTCGAGAAATAATGAATTTTTTAGATGTGAAATCGTAACACTTATATCCTCGATGGTTGGGAGGGTATCCAAGAAACACACAAGGGGTAGAGCGTGGTTGTAATTTTTTTATTGTGTGAGATGGAAGTAAAGGATAACATAGGCATCCGAATGTGCGTAAATGAGAATAAGAGGGAGTACGTCCATAGAGAATTTGAGTTGGGGATTGAAAATTTAGTAGTTTACTAGGCATAATATTAATAAGATATGTAGCCATTTGAAGTGCGTGATGCCAAAATGATAAGGGAAAGGATGCATGAGAAAGAAGAGTTCGAATAATATTATTAATGGCTCGTATTTTTCGTTCGGATTTACCATTCTAAGGAGAAGAATAGGGGCAAGAGAATCGAAATGTCATCCCGTTCTTTTGACAAAATTCATGAAATTGTTTGTTATTATACTCTGTGCCGTTATCACATTGAAACGATTTAATATGTTTGTTAAATTGTGTACGAATGTAATTGTTGAAATTGCAAAAAGTGGAGAAGACATCTGCTTTGTTGTTTATTGGGTATGTCCATAGAAAGTTGGAAAAGTTATCAAGAAACAATATATAATAGGGGTGTCCTGATGTGCTAGACACAGGAGATGTCCATAAATCGCTGTGAACAATGTCAAAAGCTAATAAGGTAGTAGAGGATGACGAATTAAACGGCAATTTTATTTGTTTACCAAACACACATGATTGACAAACAGAATTCAAGGAAGTTTTATTACATGCAATAAACTTATTATTTCTAAGAGAACGTAAAACTTCAACGCCTGGGTGTCCTAGGCGATGATGCCAAATGTCTGGAGATAAAGCAGTAAAAGTTGAAGGTGACGATAAATGATTCAGCAGAGAAGTGGTGAGAGGATATAAGTCTCCAGTACTGTTACATCTCAGAACTGGTGTGCCCTGTGGAAAATTTTTGACAGTGAAACCAAAAGGATCAAATTCCAAAGACAGGTTATTATCAGTAGATAAGTGACGAACAGAAATAAGATTTTTAATTAAGTGGGGAGCATGCAAAATATTTCGTAGATATAGGGGACGAGAGGGATTAGGTAAAATAGATTGACCGAAACCTTTGATTGGAATGCTGATGTTACGCGAGGTGTATATAAAATAGCTATTGATTTTAGCAAGAAAATACTATTAAATACGATACAATTTTACACAAGATATTTATTTATTTATAGAATGGATATACTTAAACCTTGCTACAACACTTATAGGCAGTGTACCTAATCGTACAGTAGTGTAGTTTTTAGTAAGTCCAGTTCGTTCCACAGGGAAAATCTTTAAACAAAGCTTAACGCTATATTAGTTTACTTTTATAAAAATACAAATATATATATAAGTAATATTATTATTATAAAGGGGGGTTTTTACCGTTTAATGACCGGTTTGTCGATTTTAAAACTTTAGTCGCAGTTAAAACCAAATGTAAAATAATAAATAAATACAAGACTTAATTTAAAGCGTAAAGTAAATAACGATAATGAAATTGCGAATAATAAAAGTGCGATAAAATAAACTTGCGATAATTAAAAAGTACGATAATTAAAAGTGCAATTAAATACAATAACAATAAAAATGCGATAATTAGAAGTGCAATTAAATATAAAATAAAGGAAATTAAATATGAAATAAAAGAATTATGCTTATTTAAACTTCCGTAATCATGATGTTTGACGTGTTGATTTTAGTTTTATGCCCATGGGTTAATTGTCCTTTGTCCTGGATTATTTAATATGTCCGTCTGGTTTTTGTCCATAACAGTCCATCAGTCATAAATATAAAGTGCGAGTGTCCTCGTCAAATTATCCTTATACCCGAAGTTAAATATTCCAACTAATTGGGGACTTAAACTATAACAAGATTTTAATACTTTGTTTAATAATTACACCAGGATGTCGACTGAGTGTAACCCAAGGTTTTAATATTTTGTTATCAATTATACCAAGTGTCCTTGTACATAATTTCACCCCTGTTTTAATTATTCTAGTGGCTATTAATCCATTCCCGTGTCCGGTTAAATGAACGATTATTCGTACATATAAATACCCCGCCCATCGTGTCCGATCGAGTGTATATGGTAATTTATAGGGACGCCCAATTGTAAATCTTTATATTAACATTAACAAACTATCATTTAGTTAAACAAATATAAAGCCCATTAATAGCCCATAGTCTAATTTCCACAAGTGTCGTTCTTTTGTCCAAACCCCAATTATGGTACAAAGCCCAATTACCCAATTTTAGTAATTAGCCCAACATCATGATTACTTCGGATTAAATAAGCATAATAATAACTTAGCTACGAGACATTAAATTAAAAAGGTTGAACATAACTTACAATGATTAAAAATAGCATAGCGTTACACGGACAGAATTTCGACTTACACCCTTACAACATTCGCTAACATACCCTTATTATTAGGATTAAAATTAAAATTAAAATTAAAATTAAAATTAAAATATAAATATAAATATATACGTTTAGATAGATGGATGGATATATTGGATGATTTTTACGATCAGAATGCGCGAGCTTTATAGGCAGTTTCAAAATTAGGGGCTCCGCGACTCGCGTAGTTTTTGCACTGCAAACTCCGCAACTCGCGGAGTTTGCTTTTACAGCTCACACAAGTTTGGAGCCTTTCTTGCCGACGGTTTATAATATATTATATAATATATAAATAATTATAAGAATTATTTAAATATTATATTATATTTATGTGCATAGTTGACTTGTAATTTTTAGTCCGTTGCGTCGAGCGTTGAGAGTTGACTCATGTCCCGGTTCCGGATTTTCGAACGTCCTTGCGTACAATTTAATATCTTGTACTTTGCGTTTTGAATCTTGTACTTTTGTAATTTTGAGACGTTTCTTATCAATAATTGGAACCTCTTTGATTGTATTTTGTACTTTTGAGCTTTTTGGTTGTTTGCGTCTTCAATTCGTCGAATCTGTCTTTTGTCTTCACCTTTTATTATTTAAACGAATATCACTTGTAAATAGAACAATTGCAACTAAAAGCTTGTCTTTCTTGAGGAATAATGCTATGAAATATATGTTCGTTTTTAGCATTATCAAATATTCCCACACTTAAGCGTTGCTTGTCCTCAAGCAATATCGTCTTCAAATACTAGAATCACTTCTTTATTCTTCACACTTTGTACATCAGTGATTTCTATACGGCGGTATAAACAATGGTAGTAACGATATGGTTTACAGTCCCACATGACTATAAAAATTTAGATCCATTAAGGAAATTAGATCTTTATGAAAACATTTGATCTTTTGAAAATTAAATCTAGTTTTTACCCTAGATAAGTTTTCCGGAATAACCCTTTACCGGTGTTTGCAAATTATTTTTGTGGGTTTGGTGGGTTTCAGATTTGAAAATTTTAGCTCAAAACTTGCGATTTTGCGTCACCCACTTGCTAACCTTGTATTTGGAAAGCAACACGTCCAGTTTACTTGTCCCGTATATTACCTTTCGATAAACTACCGTCCGGTTGTAAAGGAAAGCGTTGAACAAGCAACTGTTAAGGCAATGTCCCCTGACATGCTTTTAATTATGGTCTATAACGTGTCGGACGCAATTACTATCCTTGGTAGGAGCAATAGTAAAGCTCACCCTTATGATTTTTCGGTCTGGCACAAGGTCCTGTCTTTGACCACTATCCAACCACCGTTCTTACGGTTGACACCCGATTTAGTTCAGGTGACCTAATGAATTCCAGGTGAATTCCTAGGATTTTACGTTCAATGGTAATGAACGCATTGAAAATAGGGTTTTCAGAAAACAAATCGGTTTTATTTTTGATCAAAATATTTTCTCGTTCAAGCTCGAGTTTAGATATCATTGAATTCCATGAGTTTGAATTCTCAATCTTTAAGGTCAATCTCAAGGATTGAGTAATATCAGGCTTAAAAGTTGATTTTTGATCTTTTAAGGAGATTATCCTTTCTGGGGATCTGATTCATTAGTCTTATCCAGCTAATTTGCATGGTGCCCCCCCATTTTACGAGATAAATCCTTCTCATGGTTAGGATAAATCTGACCACTTGGCGACCCTGTTTAATGCTGAGGTCCGTGGATTTCCTGCTGATTTTAGTGATGACTTTTCTAGATTTTTCGTCAACCTACAGCTGGTCTGGACGACAACTTCATGACCTAAATCAAGAAGCGCGTTTCTTTTTCGGAAGACTTTACTTCCTTTTAATGATGGAATTGATTCATCGTGTAGATCCATCTTTCTTACAGTAAATCAGGTAAAACTTTTTAGTTTAGTCCAAAGCAAAAGTATTTTCAGTTATTTGTACAAAAATATGTGATATATGTTTTGAATAACTTGGAGAATTTTCCCACACTTGGCTTTTATTTTCCTTTTTATTGTCCTCTATTCCATTTTAAATGAATTTTAACATTTTGGTTTGTTTCTCAATTTATGTCCTTTCCGAGGTTACAATAATTTCGGTGTTAAAACCTAGTTTTATCGTTCATAAATATGTATAAACATGATTTTGAGTTCATTTAATTGAAAATTTTGAAAAATTTTACTAGAATTGGGTAGTCAGTATATAAGACTAGGGCTGTTCTTTATTATCAGAGAGCACTAGATTCTAATACAACTACTGCTTTACTAGTATTTTTAATGGTAACCCAGTGTTTAAGATAAAAATTTTAAAATCCGAAAGAATTTAACCCCTTCCCACACTTAAGATCTTGCAATGCCCTCATTTGCAAGAAATCAGTAACAATTTAAATTATTGAGGGTGATTTGTGTGAAAATGATTAAATTTTACCAAAGTTTCCAAATATATTGGCATTTGTTTGCTGAATGATAAATGGTGCACATCATTTGTTCATTCCGTCTTGTTGTTATTTCACATATATTTTGCATCTTGTCGTCAAAATTAGTTGCTTTTGCTGAACTTAATGCCAGTCTTTGAAAATGCATTGTTTTACCCTATTGTGTACATAAGATAAACTGCAAACATATATACATATTTTTGAAGTTTGGTATATTACCCCACATTCAAAAATTATTAAAATCTAAGAATAAAAGTTAGAAAATTATAAAAACTATTACAATATTAACATAAGTATTAAACGTATCAACATTACAAATTACAAAATAAATAAAACTAAGTAGACTAGGGATGATACTGATACCAATAGGGGTTCCATGCATAACCATAGGTGCTATAAAATGCTTCGGCATGGTTATACGTAGGATACGGTGGTTGCATCTCTATAGACCAGGGAGGAAATATGGGTTTTGGAGTAGGAATATAGTTTCTACCTATATGTTGGCAATGAGCTATGATTTGGTTTTGATGAACTTGCCAATCTTCAAATGCTCTTTGTCTAGCATTTTCGTACTCCTGTGAAGCTATAAACCTTTGCATTTCTTGCATTTCATTTCCCCCTCCTACATTACCTTGCTGTTGGTTTCTCTCAACCTGTGGATGTCTACCATGGTATTGTACTGCGGCGTTATTTCGCCTCTTTAAAACTTTCGCACCATGGTATACATTTAAACCTATAGTATCGCGGGGTTCTGGTTCTTCGACTAATAATCCTCCCCGACTTATATCCACACCGAGATATTCAGCAATCAAAGTAATAAAAATACCACCTCCTATTATGTTATGCGGTCTCATCCCCCTAACCATAGCTGATAAATAATAACCCACACAATAAGGTATACTTACAGCGCTTTGTGGGTCTCGAATACACATATGGTAAAACAAATCCTGTTCATTTACCTTTTCCTTGTTCTTACCTCTTTGTGTAATCGAATTAGCTAAAAACCTATGAATCACTCTTAATTCAGCTCTATCTATATCCAAATAAGAATAATTTCCCCCTTTGAATCGGTGATGGCTTGTCATTTGACTCCATACACCATGTGTATCAAAATTTTCATCTATCTTTCTACCATTTAGTATCAACCCTCTACAATCGGCAGATGCTAACTCCTCAGGCGTATATATACGTAAAGCCTGAGCCATGTCTAGTAAAGACATGTGGCGCATCGAACCTCCTAACAAAAATCTAATAAAAGATCGATCGGTTAAACTAGCTACCCGATCATTTAATTCTATACTACACAACAATTCTTCACACCATACTTTATATACAGGTCTACGCATGGTGAATAAACATACCCAGTCATTAAAAGTAGAATTACCATACCTCTGTGCAAGTAATTCCCTAATTGGCCCGGCCAATTCTACAGCTTCTAATGGTCCCCATTCTATGACCCTCGGTACCTCAACAACTTTAGAATGAAGAGTATGCAAACCCCTTTGGTATTTTGGATAATCTATCCAAAGTCTGTCAAATCTCAGGTTCGGGTGCAAATCTTCCAAGTGCATATCAGAAAATGTCATGACTGGATGAGGTATATCTTGCTTGTAGTAGTTATCCACCTCCTGTTGTTCCGCATTCTCAGCAGGAGCATTGCGAGCTTGGGATGAAGATTCACCCCTTTCAGTCTGCAAAACACATCAAACACAATTTTTGTGCATCCAAATATGCATTAGTGTCAGCAAAATCATCAATCAAAATAATTACAATGACATGATCAATTTATATCAAACTTAAGCTCATTTTCATATTTTTATCAAATCTACACTTTTTCAAATAAGCATATACGAAAATGTTCGCCAAGTTCATAAGCATTTAACTCAAATACAATGTCAAAATAATCATTACTAGCAATTAAACAAGTTTCAAATGGCATTATCTTTCAAAAATCAAGTTCATGAATTTTAGACTTGAAAAAGTCCACTTTAATTCTCAAAATCATGTTTAGGCTCAAAGTTTGGATCATTTAACTACCTAAACATGTTACACTACTTAATTTAGCAACAATTCATGACAAAAATCGGCCATAACCTGTTTATATCAAAAAGCCCCAAATTTCTCAAGAACACAAACCCTAGATTACTCAAAATTTGAAGTTTAAGGCTTCTAATCATGTTAAATAGCATCAATCTAGGTTATACAAGCATAATACATAAACAATTTAAGCATAATTACACTAAAAAGCATCAAATCAAATTGGGGAAAAAAATTGCTCAAGAACACTAATTTTCGGATTAAATGGTGTTTAGTGTAGAAATTTACCGTTTTTCTTGAGTAATTCCTTGATAGCATCCTTCTCAACATGATTTTAGTAAAAGATTTGATGATTAACGGTTAAAAATTGTGATTTTGGGGGTATTTTTCGGGTTTTTTCGCGCAGTATTTTCGCTGTATGTGTGGTGTGGGTTGGGGACTAATCAGTTCTGCCCCTTTTATTTTTTTCGGTATTTTTAGAACTCCGCGAGTCGCGGTATATTACCCTTCAAACTCCGCGACTCGCGGAGTTTGTTTGTTTTTTTTTTTATAACATCTTATACTAATTAAAACAATTAAGTAATTAATTTTAAAATTTTGTTTCCCTTGTTATTTAGGACGAGGTCGTTTCGGATCGATGTCCTAGTCCGTCCTTCGACAAAATTTTAAAATTTGTCTTTTTGTAGCGATTGTTTTAAAAGCTAAGATTTTTGGGTTTTTTAATGTTTTTGGCATACTTTAATTCAATAAGATTAAAAATAATGATAATAAAAGTTCTCGTGCCTCCCTCGGGTAAAGCAATTTCGGTTCAACGACCTAGTCTTCAACTTACGACGAATTTTAAAAATCATATTTTTAACTTAATGAGATAAAGTAAATTTTTGTTTTTAAATTCACACAACTTAAATATAAAATTCAAAATTAATATTAAAAATTCACACCAAACTTACAATTTAAAATGCATAAAATTCAAAATTCATATTTTAAAAATTCACACCAAACTTAATTTAAAAATTCATATTATAAATTCACACCAAACTTATATTAATTTTTCAAATATTTACAATTTTAAAAATATTGTTTTTACAAAGTTTACAATATTAATTTAAGATTTAAATATTAATTTTAAAAACATGGTAAAAATAAAATTAAAAATCTTTTTGGCTTTTTATCCCACTTTAATCAATCAAATATTATCAAAAATATGCGCCCCTATTTTCAGTAAAGTAATTTCGGTTCCAAGACCTAATTTAACTCATGACGAATTTTTGAAATATTTTGGGTTGATTGATTAAAGATATTTATACCTTAAGAATAAACGTTAAATTTCGCAGTGATGTAATAAATTTTTGAATGATATCAATAATTTCGGTCGCCAAACCTAATTTTATTCAATACCAATTTAATACTTTATAGCGAACAAATTAGCGTTTATTATCAAAAGGTTAAAAATAAAAAAAATAAAATAAAAACTGTACAAACATACCTGTGAAATAGATTTCTTAGTTATATGATCTATCCCATTCATAAGATAGTCGGTTTAATTGGTTTTCTATAGCTACATAGGCGTAACCTCGAGCATTCAGTGTCTTTTCTTCTAAACATATGAACGGTCCGTCTCTGCATAAAGTAACAAATTCGGTGTTTGAATAGGTTTGATTATTTGAACATTTACCTCCATGTGACCATTTTCCGCATTTGTGACATCTTTCTAGGTGTCGTGCTCTTCTTTTCGCTGCGAATTCTGATTTTCCTTTACCAAATTGTAACTTATTATCTTCGCATCTGGATTCTTTTCTAACTCCATCCAATCTTTCTCTGATTACTGATACTATTTCACTCGGAAGTGTGTCATTATTACGTTTAGTGATCAAATCGTGTAGCATTAGACCATGGTTTAGTTCACAGGCAGTCTTCATTTCCTAAAAAAATAAAAATTCAGAATGGGGGAAGAAGACTAGTTCTTTAGGGTCTGCTAGGGAAAGACCATTCGGGTTCCATTTTCGAGAACTACACGAAAACAGACAATCTAACTCTAACAGAAATACATACCTTTAAAGACTTGATTCTCCCCACACTTAGTTAGCTGTGGTGTCGAAATTGTGATTAACTTCGTTGTCGACTTCCATCGGACTATCTATGTAGTGTTTAACTCTGTGACCATTAACTTTAAATTCAATCCCATTTGAATTTATTAATTCTATTGTTCCGTATGGAAAAACTCTTTTAACTATGAATGGTCCAGACCATCTTGATTTCAATTTTCCAGGAAATAGCTTGAATCGTGAATTGAAAAGAAGAACTCTGTCTCCTTCTTTAAATTCTTTTGAACTTCTAATTCTTTTATCATGCCATTTCTTCGTTCTTTCTTTATAGATTAACGAATTTTCATATGCTTCATGTCTTAATTCTTCTAATTCATTTAGTTGACTTAATCGTAGACGTCTGGCTTCATGTAAATCAAGATTACATGTCTTCAAAGCCCAAAATGCTTTGTGTTCAATTTCTACTGGAAGATGACATGCTTTTCCATAAATAAGTCTAAAAGGTGTGGTTCCAATTAGAGTTTTGTAGGCTGTTCTAAAAGCCCAGAGTGCATCCTCCAATTTAATGGACCATTCCTTCGGATTTGATCCTACGGTTTTCTCTAGAATACGTTTTAAAGCTCGTTTGGTATTTTCAACTTGTCCACTTGTTTGTGGATGATATGCAGTGATGATTTTATGAGTTACTCCATATCTTTTAAGAACTTTCTCAAGTTGATTATTACAGAAATGAGTACCCCGATCATTTATTAAAGCTTTCGGTGTTCCAAACCTTGTAAAAAGACGTTTTAAAAAGTTGATTACAACTCGTGCATCGTTAGTTGGGAGAGCTTGTGCTTCCGCCCATTTAGATACATAATCAATGGCTACGAGTATATATAGATTATTATGAGATTTTGGAAATGGACCCATAAAGTCAATACCCCAAATGTCAAATACTTCACATACTTGGATGACATTTTGTGGCATTTCATCACGTTGACTTATTTTTCCGGCCCTTTGACAAGCATCACAGGATTTACAAAGAAGGTGTGCGTCTTTGTAAATTGTAGGCCAATAGAATCCAGCATCATAAACTTTTCTTGCTGTTAGTTGAGGCCCATAATGCCCTCCTGTTGGTCCTGTGTGACAATGGTTTAATATTTTACTAGCTTCATCTCCAAATACACATCGGCGTATTATTCCATCGGGACAACTTTTAAACAAATGTGGATCTTCCCAAAAATAGTGTTTTATATCACTGAAGAATTTCTTTCGTTTTTGGTACGATAATCCTTTTTCAAGGAATCCACAAACTAAGTAGTTTGCATAGTCTGCAAACCATGGAATTTCTTTATAATCTATCTTCAATAGATATTCATCAGGAAAGTTGTCTTGTATGGCCGATTCATTTAGAACTTCTAATTCGGGATTTTCAAGACGAGAAAGATGATCTGCGGCGAGATTTTCTGCTCCTCTTTTATCTCGGATTTCAATATCAAACTCTTGTAAGAGTAAGATCCAACGGATTAATCTTGGTTTAGCATCTTGTTTTGAAAATAGGTATCTAAGAGCAGAATGGTCGGTATAGACCACCGTTTTTTCTAGAACGAGATATGATCGAAATTTGTCAAAAGCAAAGACAATAGCAAGGAGTTCTTTTTCAGTAGTTGTATAGTTCGTTTGTGCTCCTTGTAACGTCTTACTAGCATAATATATAGGTTGAAATCGTTTTTCAATCCTTTGTCCTAAAACGGCTCCCATTGCAAAATCACTTGCATCGCACATTAGTTCAAATGGTAGATTCCAATTTGGTGTTATCATGATCGGCTCATTAGTGAGTTTCTCTTTAAGAATATTAAAAGATTTGATACACTCATCTGAAAAGATGAATGGAGCATCCTTTTCTAGGAGTTTATTCATAGGAGTGGCAATTTTAGAAAAATCTTTTATGAAACGTCGGTAAAAACCGGCATGCCCTAGAAAACTCCTAACTCCTTTAACATTGGTGGGATATGGAAGTTTAGCAATTATATCTACTTTAGCTCTATCCACTTCAATTCCTTCTTTTGAAATTTTATGTCCAAGAACGATACCTTCTTTAACCATGAAATGGCATTTCTCCCAATTAAGTACTAGATTTGATTGTTCACATCTAATAAGCATTCGTTCCAGATTAACTAGACATGATTCAAATGTATCACCGAAAACTGAAAAGTCATCCATGAAAACTTCCATGCATTCTTCTATCATGTCATGAAAAATCGCCATCATACACCTTTGAAAGGTTGCAGGGGCATTGCAAAGTCCAAATGGCATGCGTTTGTAAGCAAAAGTACCATAAGGGCACGTGAATGTGGTTTTCTCTTGATCTTCGGGTGCTATTGGAATTTGAAAATATCCGGAAAATCCATCTAGAAAACAATAGTAACTATTTCTGGCTAATCTTTCCAACATTTGATCTATGAAAGGTAAGGGAAAGTGATCTTTTCTGGTGGCGTCATTTAATTTTCTATAATCAATACACACACGCCATCCTGTTACAGTCCTAGTAGGAATAAGCTCATTTTTCTCATTTGTAATGACAGTCATGCCACCCTTCTTAGGCACGCATTGAACTGGGCTTACCCATGGACTATCAGAAATTGGATAAATTAAACCTGCATCTAGCAGTTTAATAATCTCTTTCTTAACTACATCTTGCATATTAGGATTTAGTCTTCGTTGGCGTTGCACATACGTTTTATGACCTTCTTCCATAAGGATTTTATGTGTGCAATACGAAGGACTTATTCCTTTAATATCATGAATCTTCCATGCAATGGCTGGTTTATGAGCTTTCAACACAGAAATGAGTTGTGATTTCTCATTTTCAGTAAGAGAAGACGATATTATTACAGGTAATTTAGATTCACCATGTAAATAAGCGTATTCCAAATGGTTTGGAAGTGGCTTTAACTCTAATGTCGGTGGTTCTTCTATCAATGATTTATATCGATATCTGTCTTCTTCTTTTAGCATTTGGATTTCTTCTGTTGTTGGTTCATATCCATTGGCTATAAGTGTAGCTAACATTTCCGCTTCATCAATTGGTTCATTACCTTCTCCTAAAGAACATTCTCCTGTTCCTTGTAATTCTGGAAATTCTTCTAATAATTCTGCATTGCATCTATAGTTTGAATATAATAACATGTATCATCTGCAGATTGCGGTTGTTGCATTGCTCTATCAACTGAAAAGGTAACACTCTCATCCTCTATACTTAGGGTCAATTTCTTACCGAACACGTCTATCATTGCTTTAGCTGTGTTTAAGAATGGTCTTCCTAATATGAGAGGAACTTGAGAATCTTCTTCCATGTCCAGAACAACAAAATCTACTGGAAATACTAAAGTACCAACTTTAACTAGCATGTTCTCCATTATCCCTCTAGGATATTTTATTGATCTATCGGCTAGTTGTATGCTTATTCTGGTTGGTTTTAATTCTCCAAGGTCTAGTTTAGCGTATAGTGAATATGGCATTAGATTTATACTAGCACCTAAATCTGCCAATGCTTCTATTGAACTAAGACTACCCAGAAAACATGGAATCGTGAAACTTCCTGGATCAGATAGTTTTTCTGGTATCTTATTCAACAGCACTGCTGAACAATTAGCATTCATGGTAACAGCCGAGAGTTCTTCCATTTTCTTTCTATTCGTGATCAGATCTTTCAAGAATTTAGCGTATCTAGGCATTCCTAAAATCACATCAATGAAAGGAAGATTTACATTTATCTGTTTAAACATATCCAAGAATTTGGATTGCTCGGCTTCAAGTTTCTCTTTCTTCATTTTACTCGGGTAAGGAAGTGGTGGTTGGTATGGTTTAACATAAGGTTTATCCTTAGCTGTGTTATCTTCATTAACCTTTTCAACTACCGGTTCTTTTTCCTTATCTTGATCAGGTTGTGGTTCTTGTGGAATAGGAATAGCTTCATCAGAAGTTACAGGTATTTCAGGTGGTTTAAGTGTTGTACCACTTCTTGTGGTAATGGCTTTAGCTGTTTCATTCCGAGGGTTAGCATTTGTATCACTAGGTAGACTTCCCGGTTTTCTTTCACCTATTAACCTTGCTAGGTTACTTACTTCTTGTTCCAGATTTTGAATAGAAGCTTGTTGATTTCTAAATCCTTGAGCATTTTGTTCATTAGTTTGTTTCTGAGATGTGAAAAACTGCGTTTGAGTTTCAACTAGCTTCGTCATCATATCTTCTAAATTCGGCTTTTTATCATCGGTTTGTTGTGGTGGTTTGTTTTGAAAATTAGGTCTTTGCTGATTGTAATTATTATTGGATACTTGTTGATTGCTAGGACCTTGTTGGTTGTTGTATGGAATATTTCTGTTATAATTCTGGTTTTGATTGTAAATCGGTCTTGGCGGTTGATAATTATTCTGATAATTATTTCCAGGCCTTTGGTTTATGTATGAAATATTCTCTCTTTGTTCCATTGTTAATTCAATACTGAGACAATCTTTTGTCAAATGTGGTCCTCCACACTGCTCACAACTAATTCGTATTGAGTGAATATCTTTAGTCATCTTTTCCATTCGTCTCTCGACAGCATCTATCTTTGCGGAAATGGAATCTAAGTCATGGCTAGAATCGGCTCTAGCTGCTTTAGATGATCTAACGATATCTTTTTCTTGGTGCCACTCATGTGAGTGGGAAGCAGTGTTATCAATAATTTTTTAGGCATCAGTTTCGGTTTTCTTCATAATAGAACCACCAGCTGCTATATCTATGTCTTTCCTTGTAGTGATGTCGCATCCTTGGTAGAATATTTGTACTATTTGACAGGTGTCTAAACCATGTTGCGGACATCCTCTTAACAACTTTCCAAATCTAGTCCACGCCTCATATAGAGTTTCATTCGGCTTCTGTGTGAACGTAACAATTTCTCCTTGAAGTCTTACGGCTTTAGATGCAGGAAAGAATTGTTTAAGAAATTTTTCAACTAAAACATCCCATGTATCAATTGCCCCTTCAGGTAACGATTCCAACCAATATTTGGCTTCTCCCTTTAAAGTCCAGGGAAATAACATGAGATATATCTGTTCATCCTCCACTTCTCTTATTTTAAATAGTGTGCAGATCCTATTAAAGGTACGAAGATGTTCATTTGGATCTTCCTTCGGTGCACCACTAAATTGGCATTGATTAGTCACCATGTGTAGAATTTGTCCTTTGATTTCATAATCTGGCGCATTAATGTCTGGATGAGTAATTGCGTGACCTTGGCCAGTGCTTTTAGCTCTCATTCGGTCTTCCATACTTAAAGGTTCCAGATTCTCCATAATTGAATTTGTTGAATCGGAATCACTAGAGGATTCTGATTTAATGGTTCGTTCCTCAACAATCTCTGTTTGAATGATTGGTGGTTTCGGAGGAAAATTTAGTGGTTCAGGATCTATGAATCGTTCCTGAATATTCTTCGGATTCTTAATTGTGAGGTCGGGTTCAAAAAATGGATTATCGGAAATTTGAACTGGAGTACTTGGTCGACTGGATGACGATTCTAAAGAAAAATCAACAGCAGTAATATTTGCTAAATGTCTTGATCTAGTTACAGGTGGTGAACGTACAAAAGGTGGTGAACGTCTTGCTCGGTGCATTCACTGAATATCCTATTAGTTTTTAAAAGGAAAGAAAAATTATAATAAGTTATCCAATCAATAGACTTTTCTGATTTTGCCCACGTTTCGAATAGCCAAAAGATGCAGCAGAGGGGCAGGATTCGTTTGGTCTCAATATAATTGAGGACTGTTTGGCTCCAATAACCCGGTCCACGTACAAATCCAACTATTACTAAGAACCAGAAAATTTTGATGTCTATCAATTTAACCACTTAAAATAAATTTTCGTAATTTTAAGAAATTTAGATAAGAAGTAGAATAAAAATCTATGTCCTAAAACTAGAATAGCGAGAAATAAGAAAGAAAAAGAGCGCGTCGGAAAAAGGTCGAAAAAGAAAAATGGTTGAAAAATAAAAGGTGACGGAAAAATAAAAGAAACTTATAAAACTTAAAAACACTTGACTAACCTAACCTTATTACTACAACTAACTTAAAATTATAATCGCAAATTGAGATTACTAATTGGAATGATAATTGATACATAGGTAAAAGTCGTCTAAAAATATTAAAGCTTACAGGAAAAACTATATCCTAAATGAAAATAACTTAAAAAGAAACTAAAACTTAAAAAGGCGTCGCAAAATTCTAAAGCACCTAAATCTTAGTCTAAAGAAAAAGCACTTAAGGAATTCTACGGCAAAGCCTAAAAATCTAGAAGTAAAAATAACTATGGCAAAAACTAAGTTTAAAACTAAATATGAGTTAAAAATACAAATATTACGCTAAAACGATTAAAAAGGGACAAAATATAAAAATATACAAAAAGTTGTAAAAAGTACAATTTTTATAAAAATATTATTTTTATATTATTTATTTATTAAAACTATTAATTTTATATATAATAAAACTAATTAAAATTTAAAATACAATTTAATTTAAAAAACTTAAACTAATTATAATAATTAAACTAATTAGGGTTTATTAATAATAATAATAATAATAATAAAATCCGTAATTAATGTGAAATTAGGGTTCTGTCACGTGTGTCAGAGTGTCTCCGCGAGTCGCGGTATTCCAAGCAGCAAACCCCGCGAGTCGCGGGGTTCCAAAATTCAACTCTGGTACAGTTTTGAAATTTGACGTTTTTTTTTTTCTGTTTTATATTTTTCTGTTTTAAAATCTAAATATTTATATAATAAAAACTTATATTTAAAAACTAAAATAAAAATAGAACTACTTTATAATTTTATAAATAAAAATTGTAAAACTAGATTTATATATATATTTTATTTTTTTCGGTTTTTTATTTATAAAATATATTTATAAAATAAATTAAATAAAACTTATATTTTTACAAACTAAAGAAACTTTATAAAACTTAAATATTTATCAAACTCCTAAAAATATTTATATTTTTGTTTTTCTTTTTATATTTTAGAATATTTAAAACGTATTTTTACAAAAGCGTATTTTTTTATAAAAGTAAACTTAAAAATAAAAATCTTTTTTTTTATATATATAGCGTTGCGCTTTCGGCTTTTAAGCAAGAAATTGAGTTCCCCGGCAGCGGCGCCAAAAATACTTGATGTTACGCGAGGTGTATATAAAATAGCTATTGATTTTAGCAAGAAAATACTATTAAATACGATACAATTTTACACAAGATATTTATTTATTTATAGAATGGATATACTTAAACCTTGCTACAACACTTATAGGCAGTGTACCTAATCGTACAGTAGTGTAGTTTTTAGTAAGTCCGGTTCGTTCCACAGGGAAAATCTTTAAACAAAGCTTAACGCTATATTAGTTTACTTTTATAAAAATACAAATATATATATATAAATATAAGTAATATTATTATTATAAAGGGGGGTTTTTACCGTTTAATGACCGGTTTATCGATTTTAAAACTTTAGTCGCAGTTAAAACCAAATGTAAAATAATAAATAAATACAAGACTTAATTTAAAGCGTAAAGTAAATAACGATAATGAAATTGCGAATAATAAAAGTGCGATAAAATAAACTTGCGATAATTAAAAAGTACGATAATTAAAAGTGCAATTAAATACAATAACAATAAAAATGCGATAATTAGAAGTGCAATTAAATATAAAATAAAGGAAATTAAATATGAAATAAAAGAATTATGCTTATTTAAACTTCCGTAATCATGATGTTTGACGTGTTGATTTTAGTTTTATGCCCATGGGTTAATTGTCCTTTGTCCTGGATTATTTAATATGTCCGTCTGGTTTTTGTCCATAACAGTCCATCAGTCATAAATATAAAGTGCGAGTGTCCTCGTCAAATTATCCTTATACCCGAAGTTAAATATTCCAACTAATTGGGGACTTAAACTGTAACAAGATTTTAATACTTTGTTTAATAATTACACCAGGATGTCGACTGAGTGTAACCCAAGGTTTTAATATTTTGTTATCAATTATACCAAGTGTCCTTGTACATAATTTCACCCCTGTTTTAATTATTCTAGTGGCTATTAATCCATTCCCGTGTCCGGTTAAATGAACGATTATTCGTACATATAAATACCCCGCCCATCGTGTCCGATCGAGTGTATATGGTAATTTATAGGGACGCCCAATTGTAAATATTTATATTAACATTAACAAACTATCATTTAGTTAAACAAATATAAAGCCCATTAATAGCCCATAGTCTAATTTCCACAAGTGTCGTTCTTTTGTCCAAACCCCAATTATGGTACAAAGCCCAATTACCCAATTTTAGTAATTAGCCCAACATCATGATTACTTCGGATTAAATAAGCATAATAATAACTTAGCTACGAGACATTAAATTAAAAAGGTTGAACATAACTTATAATGATTAAAAATAGCGTAGCGTTACACGGACAGAATTTCGACTTACACCCTTACAACATTCGCTAACATACCCTTATTATTAGGATTAAAATTAAAATTAAAATTAAAATTAAAATTAAAATATAAATATAAATATATACGTTTAGATAGATGGATGGATATATTGGATGATTTTTACGATCAGAATGCGCGAGCTTTATAGGCAGTTTCAAAATTAGGGGCTCCGCGACTCGCGTAGTTTTTGCACTGCAAACTCCGCAACTCGCGGAGTTTGCTTTTACAGCTCACACAAGTTTGGAGCCTTTCTTGCCGACGGTTTATAATATATTCTATAATATATAAATAATTATAAGAATTATTTAAATATTATATTATATTTATGTGCATAGTTGACTTGTAATTTTTAGTCCGTTGCGTCGAGAGTTGAGAGTTGACTCATGTCCCGGTTCCGGATTTTCGAACGTCCTTGCGTACAATTTAATATCTTGTACTTTGCGTTTTGAATCTTGTACTTTTGTAATTTCGAGACGTTTCTTATCAATAATTGGAACCTCTTTGATTGTATTTTGTACTTTTGAGCTTTTTGGTCGTTTGCGTCTTCAATTCGTCGAATCTGTCTTTTATCTTCACCTTTTATTATTTAAACGAATATCACTTGTAAATAGAACAATTGCAACTAAAAGCTTGTCTTTCTTGAGGAATAATGCTATGAAATATATGTTCGTTTTTAGCATTATCAAATGCCATGGCCATTACCGAAAATTATATTTTTAGATTGCCTTAACAAATAATAATGTTTGACATTACCTGAACTCGAAGCCATATGAGATGTAGCCCCTGTATCCATATACCAAGTATCCTCCGGAGGGTTCAGAGTCATAGTGCGCAACGCATTGTCAATATCAGTGGGGCAATATCCTGCAGAAAAAGAAGCACTTGATAAATGGTTCTGAGGCCTAGGTCCAAGAATGCCAGCCTGTGATGAAGTAACATTTGGTCTGGCCCAGGTTGTTGTAGGAAACGGACAAGGGGGAGGAGTCCATTGGGCTGGATAAGGAAACGGCCCATAACCATTCCAAGGAGTCTGGTACCAGTTAGATTGACTCCAATTAGATGGATTGTACCCACGGCCACGACCACGAGCACCTCTACCACCACGCAAACTACTATTGCTCCTACCACGACCTCGAGTGTTACTGTTATGATTATTGGTGGTATTGCGGTCGTAGTTAGTAGAGGAATCATGATGTGGTTGCTGGCGATTGGAAAAATTGGTGGTGGATACCAGTGCCTAATCACTAGGGTTTGGAGAATTGAGCGCTGCTTGTTTCTGCTTCCTGGTTTCTTCCAATATTAGCTTGGATCTGGCTTCATAAAATGAAGGTAACTTACTCAATTGTGTGAAATAGGTACCAACAGTATCATAATTATTGTTGAGTCCAGCGATAAGTTGCAAAACCATTCTGTCATCTGAGACTTTGTCGCCAACATTGGCCAATTGATCGGCAAGCACTTTGATTTCCTGACAATATGCCGAAACATTGGGAAAATCATCCAAGCGAATGGTGTTGAATTGGCATTGTAGGTATAAAGCTCGTGAGTTTTTATTGTCTTGAAAAACACTTTGCAATCGAGCCCAAGCATCTGCAGCGGTGGTTTCATCTTCGAGTATTATACTGAGTAATTCATTGGATATAGTGACATATATCCATTGAAGGACAAGGGCATCCAATCGAAGCCAGAAAGCGTCATGAGTTGGAGAAGTATCAGATTCAGTTGTGGTAGAGGATGAAGTTGTTGCAGGTGTTGTGATGATATGATCCAAGACATCATAGGCACGACAGTGATTTTTAAAGAGTTGTGCCCATGAATTGTATTGACTATTTTCGAGAGTTAAGGTGATTGGGATTAGGTTTTTGATATTGGAGATGGTGAGGGCAGGATGGTATTTGGTGTTATTGTCAGACATTGGAAGATTGAGATGAAGAAAGATTGATGAGAAAGAGTCAGGAAGAGGCTCTGATACCATGTAAGTTTTATAAACTTCGATTGTGATGCCCCGTACAAAACCATGTGTACGAATCATCAAAAACAGGATCATTACAAGGTCAAATACTATATACGGTTTCAAAACAAGCTTGCATTCATGATAAAAGGTGACGTCATAACCAACGTCAAATGTTTTACATCCAAAAGTATGCTTCTATGAATAAAAGCAAGGATAATAGTACATGACCCGTAGGTCATTACAAATCATTGTTCAAAAGTAATAAAGTTTATGAATGCAAGATAACGTTTCATGCGGTGACAACTCTATCAAAGGCAGCGGAAGTCTACAAGGCATGACTAGTACAACAGCGGAACCAAGCAACCTTAAGCACCTTAGAATTAAAAACGTCAACACAAAGGTTGGTGAGCTATAATTTAAGTATAATAGTAATGTAAGGTAGGCCACGAGATTTCAGTGCTTCAACAGCGTTTCAAAATAGTATGAAAAGTATATGTTTAACCGTAGGCACTTGGTAACTAACTTAACGTTTATAACCCCCTGAAAGTACACTTGACGAGTGCGTATGTTTACAAAGTATTAAACACCCGTTAAATGCTAGCGCTACTAGCCCGAGTGGGGATGTCAAACCCTATGGATCCATATCTAAGATTCGCGTTCACCGGTTCAAAAACCAATGACAAAACGTTACCGAGCTAAGGGGAAAGTTTATGCCGTTGTATAACCCACACATATATAAAGTTTAAGTACTCATGCCTAGTATGTAAAACGTAAAATGCGCATGTATTCTCAGTTCCCAAAATAGTTAAAGTAAAAAAGGGATTCTATAACTCACAGTGATAAAGTAGTAGTAAAGTTGGTTCGGGAAAGTAAGCAAGTATGTAGGTCCGGAAAGTCCTCAACCTAAGTCAAAAGGTACTAAGTTAGTAATTCATTCCCAAAGGTTTAAATGTATGTAAATTAGGTCTTAAAGGTCATCATCATTCATCATCAACAAAAGTATAAAGTATGTTTCATTCTAGAAAAGTGTTTAAAACAAAGGCTAACTTCGGTCAGTCGCCACGGCCTCTATACCAACTGAAATGAGGTGAGACCAGTGGCCATGGCTCCGTATATGAGTCCTTTAGTTGCTGTAAAAATTCCAGAAGCAAACTCATCTTTTTTTGACTGTGGCGACGGTTTAAGTGCGAGTAGGTCAGAATTTTCAGCACAACGTTAAAAGGACATGGTAACGTTTGGAGGGCCATAGATCCTAAACCGTAACTCGGATTAAGACGAGTCTTAAACAAAAAATTATCTAATCAAACAGAGCTAACTGAAAATCAACTTTACAGTAGCCCAGGAGGTCGGGTCAGACCCAGAAAAAGTAGCTAAAAGTGTTCCGGTGGGTTCTTGGTGCTTGATGTTCATCACGGTTCTCATCCTTGATGCTTGTAGCTTCAAGTGTACAACTCGTTGATGGGTTTACATCATCTTTACCAAGTTTTGACCATCATAACACTAGTGCAAGTCTAAGATATGTAGCACAACTTACTTAAGAGTTGTATGTAGTTTGATGAACCAAAGTTGCATCAAAATCTTAGGTTTGTCACATACATGAATTATAAAAGTAATATTGAACTACAAACTTGAAAGTAAACTAACTAATCAAGATCTTAAGTTGTAGAACATAGTTCTTAGTTAGATCTTGAAGATCCTAGACCCAAAAGTCTAGATCTAAAGTTACTAAGTTAAATCCTAAGTTATAACACTTGAATCTTTACTTTCATGAAACCATAAGTTATGAAACTTAGATTTTCATCTTGTAAAGTGTATGTAAGCTTATGAGCTCTTGATTATGACAAAATTAGAAGACCATAAGCTATAGAAACTTTGATCTTTCATAAGTATATGAAGTTATAACTAGAAAGTTATACTTCCATGTTCTTGAACTTATAAAGTTAACTTATGTTCAAGAAAAATGAGATCAAGATTAACTAGTAATACTTGACCACTCAAAACAATAATCACGAATTTAAAGTGCATAATATGAAGAAATAAACTAAATAAATAAGTAACAAGTTCATGGTTGTTCATACTTTTAAAGATTCAAGCCAAGACTTTGATCTTTAAGAAAGTAAACTTTAAGTTTACAACATGAACTTCAAGTATGATTTTACAACTCATGAACTTTCTTTTTAAAAACATTAAGTGTAGAACCATAACTAGAGAGCTTAGGTCCTTGTATGTTCTTGTATGAACAAGATAAAATGAAGAACAAACTAGCAAGTTTGGTTCTTAATAACTAGTAAAGAAACAACAACAAACCAAGTAAGTAAACAACAATCAAAGACAAGTAATTAAACAACAACAAGAAGCAAGTAAAAGAATGATGATGATGCTACTGTGCTACAGTTTCAAGGAAAGAAAGAAGAGAAGAAAAAGCTCAAGTTACTTACAAAGTAGAGAGCAAAATGAGAGAAAAAGGATAAGTATGTTTGTGTGTGTGAAAAGTGAATGAAGTAGTGAATAAGTATTTAAAAAAAAATGTGAGCTCCCTTTAGCCCACCTTGGCCGACGGTTTTACAAGGAGAAAGGGGAAGGGAAAAGTCCACTAGTTACATGCATGAATTGGTGAAGATGCCATCTAAAAATGGTAATAAAACAAGCTTGCATGGGAACAAGGTGTAATTGATACAAGTAATTAGATTCCTTACAAGTTAATTAATCTAGTTCCATCTCAAAGTAATAATTGCATAGTAAGATGGGCTAATTAGTCCATTAAGGATGTAGGGTAGGCTTCTTAGTCCATTAACATTAATAAAAGCCCAAGTTCAAGTAATTAACAAATAAATCCAACAAAGCCCAAGTAATTAACTAGTAACCTTAGTTAATTAAAAATGATTGATAAAACTTAACCATGAATGTAAATAATATCCGGAATATTATTCGTGAAAAGTTCGTGTGTCACCAAGACAATTCGGGCCATGTAAAGTCAAGTACGGTAGCAAGTAAATGTATAAAAATAGATTCATTAAACACAAGCATTAATAATAAATATTATTAATTAAACGTTGGAAAATCCAGGGTCGTTACATTACCCACCTGTTAAAGAAAATTTTGTCTCGAAATTTTAAGCTGAGGTAGATGGAGGAGTCGGGAAAAGGTGAGGATACTTCTGCATCATATGATCCTCTTGTTCCCAGGTAAACTCAGGTCCTCGTTTGGCATTCCATCGTACTCGGACGATCGGAATCTTGTTGCGTTTTAAAGTTTTGACCTCACGGTCCATAATTTCAACAGGCTCTTCCACGAAGTGGAGTTTATCATCAATCGTAAGTTCTCCCAGTGGTATGATAAGTTCGGGTGCAGCAAGACACTTCTTAAAGTTTGATACATGGAAGGTAGGATGAACCGAGCTCAATTGAGTTGGAAGGTCCAGATGGTAAGCAACGGGTCCAACACACTCCAAGATTTCGAAAGGACCAATATATCGCGGGTTTAACTTTCTGCGCTTTCCAAAACGAATCACACCTTTCCAAGGTGCAACATTCAACATTACACGGTCTCCCATGTTGAATTCAAAGTCTTTACGTTTGAGGTCTGCATAACTCTTTTGACGATCACGGGCCGTCTTAAGTCTCGCTTGAATCTGAGCAACCTTCTCCTTTGTTTCATGGACTACCTCGGGTCCAGTGATCTACTTTTCACCTACTTCGGCCTAAAAAATAGGAGATCGGCACCTGCGGCCATACAACGCTTCAAAAGGTGCAGCATTAATGCTCGAGTGATAACTGTTGTTGTAAGAGAATTCAGCTAGTGGCAAATGCCTTTCCCAGGCCTTTCCGAAATCAATGACACATGCCGCAACATGTATTCCAAAGTCTGGATCATTCGTTCGCTCTGACCGTCGGTCTGTGGATGATATGCAGTGCTCATGTCGAGACGGGTTCCCATAGCTTCTTGTAAAGAACGCCAAAATCTAGAAGCAAAACGGGGATCGCGATCTGAGATGATCGATAAAGGTACATCATGACGAGATACAACCTCTTTGATGTATAGTTGAGCGAGTCTCTCCATCGTATCCGTTTCTTTCATAGCTAGGAAGTGTGCAGATTTGGTAAGACGGTCAATGATAACCCAAATGGTATCGTATCCGCCTACCGTCTTTGGTAACTTCGTAATGAAATCCATTGTTATCCTTTCCCACTTCCATTGTGGGATTTCCGGTTGTTGGAGTAACCCAGAAGGTCTTTGATGTTCGGCCTTAACTTTCGAACAAGTCAAACACTTACCAACATAAGTTGCAACGTCCTTCTTAAGATTAGGCCACCAATACTGTTCTTTAAGATCGTGGTACATTTTGCCCGCTCCTGGATGAATCGAATATCTCAACTTGTGGGCTTCATCTAATATAAGGTTCCGTAGATCTCCATAATGGGGTACCCAAATCCTTTCGGCATAGCATCGGAGTCCAGTCTCCTTAACTTCGAATCATGAAACGAGAATGTTCAAGTATTCATGAGATATATTCTCCTCCTTGAGAGCCTCATCTTGGGCTGCTCGGATCTAGCTGTTGAGGTTCGAATGAATGGTGATGTTCAAAGCTCGGACACGAAGAGGTGCCATCCTCTCCTTTCAGCTCAAGGCATCGGCTACAACATTTGCCTTACCAGGATGATAACGAAGTTCACAATCATAGTCATTCAGCGTCTCAATCCATCGTCACTGTCTCATGTTTAGTTGCTTCTGATCGAAGATGTGTTGGAGGCTTTTGTGGTCGGTGAAGATAGTGCTCTTAGTTCCATAAAGATAGTGTCTCCACAATTTGAGCGCAAAGACAACGGCTCCAAGTTCGAGATCGTGAGTAGTGTAGTTCCGTTCGTGGATCTTCAGCTGACGAGAGGCATAAGCAATAACCTTTGTGCGTTGCATCAGTACACAACCAAAACCACTTTTCGAAGCATCGCAATAAATGATGAAATCGTCACTGCCTTCAGGAAGTGATAAGATAGGTGCGGTGGTTAACTTCTTTTTCAAGGTTTGAAATGCAGATTCCTGTTTGGTTTCCCAAACGAACTTCTTTCCTTTGTGAGTCAGTGCGGTTAATGGACGCGAAATCAGAGAGAAACCTTCAATAAATCTTCGATAGTAACCGGCGAGACCTAAAAATTGGCGAATATGCGTCGGAGTAGTGGGGGTTTCCCACTTGCTGATAGCTTCAATCTTTGCGGATTCAACCTTGATACCCTGGTCGCTCACAACATGACCCAGAAATTGAACTTCCTTCAACCAAAATTCACACTTGGAGAATTTCGCATAAAGTTGCTCTTGTCTCAAGAGTTCAAGCACTAATCGAAGATGTTGCTCATGCTCTTCTTCGCTCTTAGAGTAGATGAGGATATCATCTATGAAGACGATAACAAACTTATCCAGGTACAGCTTGAAGACACGATTCATGAGGTCCATGAACACGGCAGGTGCATTGGTTAGTCCGAATGGCATCACGAGGAACTCATAATGACCATAACGGGTTCGGAATGCAGTCTTCATCACATCACTTTCCTTCACCCTCAACTGGGGATAGCCGGATCGCAAATCGATCTTTGAGTAAACGCTCGATCCTTGTAGTTGATCAAAAAGATCGTCAATTCGGGGAAGAGGATACCGATTCTTGATCATCAATTTGTTGAGTTCACGGTAGTCGATACACATACGGAAGGATCCGTCCTTCTTCTTCACAAATAAAACAGGTGCGCCCCAAGGCGAGAAACTTGGTTGGATAAATCCACGGTCTAACAGTTCTTGTAGTTGGCTCTGCAGCTCTTGCATCTCGGAAGGTGCGAGTCGGTAAGGTGCGCGAGCTACAGGTGCAGCTCCTGGCACTAAATCGATCTGAAACTCTACTGCTCTCGGTGGTGGTAATCCAGGCAATTCCTCTGGAAAGACATCGAAAAATTCGTTCACAATTCGTACGTCATCCGCGCTCTTCTCTTCGGTTTCTAATGTTTTCACATGTGCCAAAACAGCAAGACGTCCTTTCTTCATGATATTTTGCGCCTTCATGCAACTAATGAGATTTAGTTTCGAGCTACATCTCTCTCCGTAAATAATCAGTGGCTCACCGTCTCCGTGTGGTATACGAAGAGCTTTATCTCCACAGATAATGTCAGCCCTTATCTTGGTCAACCAGTCCATACCGACAATAACATCAAAGCTTCCCAACTTAATGGGTATCAAGTCAATCTCGAAATCCACACCAGCTATATTGATAATAGCTCATCGGCTAATATGGTCAACTTTCTCAAGTTTTCCATTGGCTACCTCTACAAGCATACTCTCCTTTAAAGGAACTAACGACCAATTTATCTTATCGCAAAAGTGTCTACATACATAACTTCTATCGGCACCAGTATCAAATAGGACAGAAGCTAATAGATTGTTGATAGTGAATATACCTGTCACCAAGTCGGGGTTCTCAAGTGCATCCCTTGCATTAACATTGAAAGCTCATCCACGCGGTGGTCCGTCGTCCTTTCGCTTGTTGGGACACTCATTTTGAAGTGGCCCGTCTGTCCGCATTCATAACACTTTCTCGGTCCATTGGGGTTCGGCTTCCCAGTCATGGTGGTGATCTTGCATTCCCTGCAATATGCCCGGTCTTTTTGCATTTTTCACAAACAACGTTACAGTACCCGGTATGGTGCTTGTAGCACCTCTTGCACTGTGGTAGAGTACCCTTGTAGTTGGGGTTCGAGCCAGTGTTCGGGTTGGGGTTTCCACCATTATTGTTTCCCTTAAAACCCTCATGTCGCTTCGCTGGGTTTTGATCATAGACTCTACCCCGGTTGTTATCCCACTTTCACTTATCACTACTACCCGCTTCGGACTTAGCCTTTTTCGGTTCATCGATAATGATTTGGTTCATTAAAGTGTGCGCCATGCAAATTGCTTCCGGGACATTGGGTGGCTTAGACGAGGTGACATTTCCCTTAATGGACTTAGGAAGTCCCCACAAATATCTTTCTATACGTTTGAACTCCGGGGTAACCATGGTAGGACACATCAGGGCTAGTTCCAAATACCTACGATTGTAACCATCGAGATCGTTTCCCACAAACTTCAACTTCATAAACTCAATCTCCATTTTCTAGATCTCGGTCCTAGGGCAATACTCTTCAATCAGGGCCCCTTTGAATTCCTCCCATGGGGTAGCAAACGCCTCATCAATACCCTTTGCTTGTGCCAGTGTGTTCCATCAAGTTAGTGCACCGCCAGACAGTGTACATGAAGTAAACTTGGTTGTGTTCGCCTCTGACCAGTTACTAACTCAAAACACAGATTTTAATTTCTCAAACCACCTAGTGAGACCAACTGGCCCCTCCGTTCCACTAAAGTTGTGGGGCTTGCAGTTTTGAAACTCTTTGTATGTACACCCATTACGAATGGGCTGGATAACCGGTGGCGGTGGAGCTTGGGGGTTCATTTCTGCTAAAGTTGCGGCTACTCATTCATTGATCATTTCCTCGATTTGGGCTGTGGTCGGTGTTGATCTTTCATTGGCCATGATGTTCTAAACAAAAATTTTGACTCAAGTCAAAATCCAGTATTCAAATAGTAATAGTACAGTATATAATAACCATCATGGAGTCAACACAACACACGTTTATTAAGTAATGCAACTAGGTACAAATACCACAGAATCATCATACAGTAACGTAAATAGAACACTGTGCAAGAATTAAATAACGCAAAGTTCCATTCATTAATAATAAGTTGCATACATCTGCATAGGTTCGTACAATACATAAGTGAAACATAACACTACAAATGAGATTACATAATGAAATCTACTACAAATGTCCTATGGTGATGGTGGGTGTAGGATGTCCAATACGTGAGACATCTGGTCCTCGAGCTCAGTTACCCGAGCACGGAGGATCTCCACCTCCCTCATCAGTTCCTCGACAGAGGGAGAGGGTGGGGCCGTCGGTGCAGTCGGTACGGGTGGTGCTGGTGGAGCTGGTGGTGCAGACGGTCCGGCTCCATAAGTAGAGGCTGCGAAGCGGTAAGGCTTACGGATGAAGGGATCAGCAGGATACGGCACAAGCCGCTTTCAGGTGGTAACCCTACGACGCCGACCATATGCGTCAGTGAATGCTCGACCTCCGTTGATCCCTGGAATAATGGTGCCATCGAAACGGTACCGCTTCTTCGGCGGGGTGGAGGGTGGCTGTACAGGTGCATCATCAGGGTCCTCATCTGAATCCTCGTCACAAGAGTCGTCAGAGGATGAGCCATCGGATGAAGAATCAACGGATGATGGGTCGTCTGAATCATGTGGAGGTGGCTGCACGGGTGGCTGTACTGGCTCTCCTCGGGCAGCCATCATCTGTCGGTATCTGGCGGGTCCGATCGGCACGAGATGTCCATCAGGAGCGCGTCGGCACCAATGGTTATGCTTATTACGGACTGGACCTTCCCCAAGATCTGCGGGAATCACAGCACCACCGGGATGGTGCTGTGGCTCCGAGGGTCCGGGGGCAAGTGGAGCTGGAATCTCCTGGAGGTCCTCGGCTCCGTCAGAGGTAACCACTGGGGCAGGTGCATGACTGCTGGCACCAGAGGATGAAGCGCCAAGGTCACTGGTGGGTGTCGACGACGGCATCTGGGAATCGGCAACAACGGTCGGTGACGTGGCGGATAAGTCTGAGTCACTGTCCAAAATGATGACAGGTGGAATATCCGACATCTGAACAAGGAAAAATAACTTTTTCCACCTCAGTAAGTCATAAAGCAAGCACGTATTAGGCAAAGTAACTACGACAGTCTAAATCATGTATAGCAGTAAATAGCATGGCAATAATAACGAATCGTACAGAAGTAGCATGCAATCGAAAGCAAATAATGGCATGCAGTAGTGAAAACAAGTAGCATACGGCATATCGCAGTAAAATTAAGCAGCAGCATGCAGTAAGTTCAGCGGAAACAAGTAAACTAGCAAGTTGTAGATTAGTCCTATTAGTGAATTCTACTCGGGTCGGTCTTAGACTCACTAATGCAACCTAATTCCCTACAACCAATGCTCTGATACCAAATGTGATGCCCCGTACAAAACCATTGTGTACGAATCATCAATAACAGGATCATTACAAGGTCAAATACTATATGCGGTTTCAAAACAAGCTTGCATTCATGATAAAAGGTGACGTCATAACCAACGTCAAATGTTTTACATCCAAAAGTATGCTTCTATGAATAGAAGCAAGGATAATAGTACGTGACCCGTAGGTCGTTACAAATCATTGTTCAAAAGTAATAAAGTTTATGAATGCAAGATAACGTTTCATGCGGTGACAACTCTATCAAAGGCAGCGGAAGTCTACAAGGCATGACTAGTACAACAGTGGAAGCAAGCTGAAATGTCCCGTTCTTATTGATTAAAAAACGTTCCATATTAATTGATTTCGTTGCGAGGTTTTGACCTCTATATGAGACGTTTTTCAAAGACTGCATTCATTTTTAAAACAAACCATAACCTTTATTTCATAAATAAAGGTTTAAAAAGCTTTACGTAGATTATCAAATAATGATAATCTAAAATATCCTGTTTACACACGACCATTACATAATGGTTTACAATACAAATATGTTACATCGAAATCAGTTTCTTGAATGCAGTTTTTACACAATATCATACAAACATGGACTCCAAATCTTGTCCTTATTTTAGTATGCAACAGCGGAAGCTCTTAATATTCACCTGAGAATAAACATGCTTTAAACGTCAACAAAAATGTTGGTGAGTTATAGGTTTAACCTATATATATCAAATCGTAACAATAGACCACAAGATTTCATATTTCAATACACATCCCATACATAGAGATAAAAATCATTCATATGGTGAACACCTGGTAACCGACAATAACAAGATGCATATATAAGAATATCCCCATCATTCCGGGACACCCTTCGGATATGATATAAATTTCGAAGTACTAAAGCATCCGGTACTTTGGATGGGGTTTGTTAGGCCCAATAGATCTATCTTTAGGATTCGCGTCAATTAGGGTGTCTGTTCCCTAATTCTTAGATTACCAGACTTAATAAAAAGGGGCATATTCGATTTCGATAATTCAACCATAGAATGTAGTTTCACGTACTTGTGTCTATTTTGTAAATCATTTATAAAACCTGCATGTATTCTCATCCCAAAAATATTAGATTTTAAAAGTGGGACTATAACTCACTTTCACAGATTTTTACTTCGTCGGGAAGTAAGACTTGGCCACTGTTGATTCACGAACCTATAACAATATATACATATATATTAAAGTATGTTCAAAATATATTTACAACACTTTTAATATATTTTGATGTTTTAAGTTTATTAAGTCAGCTGTCCTCGTTAGTAACCTATAACTAGTTGTCCACAGTTAGATGTACAGAAATAAATCGATAAATATTATCTTGAATCAATCCACGACCCAGTGTATACGTATCTCAGTATTGATCACAACTCAAACTATATATATTTTGGAATCAATCTCAACCCTGTATAGCTAACTCCAACATTCACATATAGAGTGTCTATGGTTGTTCCGAAATATATATAGATGTGTCGACATGATAGGTCGAAACATTGTATACGTGTCTATGGTATCTCAAGATTACATAATATACAATACAAGTTGATTAAGTTATGGTTGGAATAGATTTGTTACCAATTTTCACGTAGCTAAAATGAGAAAAATTATCCAATCTTGTTTTACCCATAACTTCTTCATTTTAAATCCGTTTTGAGTGAATCAAATTGCTATGGTTTCATATTGAACTCTATTTTATGAATCTAAACAGAAAGAGTATAGGTTTATAGTCGGAAAAATAAGTTACAAGTCGTTTTTGTAAAGGTAGTCATTTCAGTCGAAAGAACGACGTCTAGATGACCATTTTAGAAAACATACTTCCACTTTGAGTTTAACCATAATTTTTGGATATAGTTTCATGTTCATAATAAAAATCATTTTCTCAGAATAACAACTTTTAAATCAAAGTTTATCATAGTTTTTAATTAACTAACCCAAAACAGCCCGCGGTGTTACTACGACGGCGTAAATCCGGTTTTACGGTGTTTTTCATGTTTCCAGGTTTTAAGTCATTAAGTTAGCATATCATATAGATATAGAACATGTGTTTAGTTGATTTTAAAAGTCAAGTTAGAAGGATTAACTTTTGTTTGCGAACAAGTTTAGAATTAACTAAACTATGTTCTAGTGATTACAAGTTTAAACCTTCGAATAAGATAGCTTTATATGTATGAATCGAATGATGTTATGAACATCATTACTACCTTAATTTCCTTGGATAAACCTACTGGAAAAGAGAAAAATGGATCTAGCTTCAATGGATCCTTAGATGGCTCGAAGTTCTTGAAGCAGAATCATGACACGAAAACAAGTTCAAGTAAGATCATCACTTGAAATAAGATTGTTATAGTTATAGAAATTGAACCAAAGTTTGAATATGATTATTACCTTGTATTAGAATGATAACCTACTGTAAGAAACAAAGATTTCTTGAGGTTGGATGATCACCTTACAAGATTGTAAGTGAGCTAGCAAACTTGAAAGTATTCTTGATTTTATGAAACTAGAACTTTTGGAATTTATGAAGAACACTTAGAACTTGAAGATAGAACTTGAGAGAGATCAATTAGATGAAGAAAATTGAAGAATGAAAGTGTTTGTAGGTGTTTTTGGTCTTTGGTGTATGGATTAGATATAAAGGATATGTAATTTTGTTTTCATGTAAATAAGTCATGAATGATTACTCATATTTTTGTAATTTTATGAGATATTTCATGCTAGTTGCCAAATGATGGTTCCCACATGTGTTAGGTGACTCACATGGGCTGCTAAGAGCTGATCATTGGAGTGTATATACCAATAGTACATACATCTAAAAGCTGTGTATTGTACGAGTACGAATACGGGTGCATACGAGTAGAATTGTTGATGAAACTGAACGAGGATGTAATTGTAAGCATTTTTGTTAAGTAGAAGTATTTTGATAAGTGTATTGAAGTCTTTCAAAAGTGTATAAATACATATTAAAACACTACATGTATATACATTTTAACTGAGTCGTTAAGTCATCGTTAGTCGTTACATGTAAGTGTTGTTTTGAAACCTTTAGGTTAACGATCTTGTTGAATGTTGTTAACCCATTGTTTATTATAACAAATGAGATGTTAAATTATTATATTATCATGATATTATGATATATAATATATCTTAGTATGATGTATATACAGTTAAATGTCGTTACAACGATAATCGTTACATATATGTCTCGTTTCGAAATCATTAAGTTAGTAGTCTTATTTTTACATATGTATTTCATTGTTAATACAATTAATAATATATTTACTTATCATTTAACATAATTAACCAAGTGTATCAATATCTTAATATGATTCATATGTACCTAGTAAGACGTTGTTATAACGATAATCGTTATATATATCGTTTTCGAGTTTCTTAAATTAATAGTCTCATTTTTATGTATATAACTCATTGTTAAAATACCTAATGAGATACATACTTATAATAAAAACATGTTAACTATATATATAACCATATATATGTCATTGTATAGTTTTTACAAGTTTTAACGTTCGTGAATCACCGATCAACTTGGGTGGTCAATTGTCTATATGAAACATATTTCAATTAATCAAGTCTTAACAAGTTTGATTGCTTAACATGTTGGAAACATTTAATCATGTAAATATCAATCTCAATTAATATATATAAACATGGAAAAGTTCGGGTCACTACACAAGCAACCTTAAGCACCTGAGAAAAACATGCTTAAAACGTCAACACAAAGGTTGGTGAGCTATAGTTTAAGTATAACAGTAATGTAAGGTAGGCCACGAGATTTCAGTGCTTCAACAGCGTTTCAAAACAGTATGAAAAGTATATGTTTAACCGTGGGCACTTGGTAACTAACTTAACGTTTATAACCCCCTGAAAGTATACTTGGCGAGTGCGTATGCTTACGAAGTATTAAACACCCGTTAAATGCTAGCGCTACTAGCCCGAGTGGGGATGTCAAACCCTATGGATCCATATCTAAGATTCGCGTTCACCGGTTCAAAAACCAATGACTAAACGTTACCGAGCTAAGGGGAAAGTTTATGCCGTTGTATAACCCACACATATATAAAGTTTAAGTACTCGTGCCTAGTATGTAAAACGTAATATGCGCATGTATTCTCAGTTCCCAAAATAGTTAAAGTAAAAAGGGATGCTATAACTCACAGTGATTAAGTAGTAGTAAAGTTGGTTCGGGAAAGTAAGCAAGTATGTAGGTCCGGAAAGTCCTCAACCTAAGTCAAAAGGTACTAAGTCAGTAATTCGTTCCCAAAGGTTTAAATGTATGTAAATTAGGCCTTAAAGGTCATCATCATTCATCATCAACAAAAGTATAAAGCATGTTTCATTCTAGAAAAGAGTTTAAAACAAAGGCTGACTTCGGTCAGTCGCCACGGCCTCTATACCTACTGAAATAGGGTGAGACCAGTGGCCATGGCTCCGTATATGAGTCCCTTAGTTGCTCAGAAGCAAACTCGTCTTTGTTTGACCGTGGCGACGGTTTAAGTGCGAGTAGGTCAGAATTTTCAGCACAACGTTAAAAGGACATGGTGACGTTCGGAGGGCCATAGATCCTAAACCGTAACTCGGATTAAGACGAGTCTTAAACGAAAAATTATATACTCGAACAGAGCTAACTGAAAATAAACTTTACAGTAGCCCAGGAGGTCGGGTCAGACCCAGAAAAAGTAGCTAAAAGTGTTCCGGTGGGTTCTTGGTGCTTGATGTTCATCACGGTTCTCATCCTTGATGCTTGTAGCTTCAAGTGTACAACTCGTTGATGGGTTTACATCATTTTTACCAAGTTTTGACCATCATAACACTAGTGCAAGTCTAAGATATGTAGCACAACTCACTTAAGAGTTGTATGTAGTTTGATGAACCAAAGTTGCATCAAAATCTTAGGTTTGTCACATACATGAATTATAAAAGTAATATTGAACTACAAACTTGAAAGTAAACTAACTAATCAAGATCTTAAGTTGTAGAACATAGTTCTTAGTTAGATCTTGAAGATCCTAGACCCAAAAGTCTAGATCTAAAGTTACTAAGTTAAATCCTAAGTTATAACACTTGAATCTTTACTTTCATGAAACCATAAGTTATGAAACTTAGATTTTCATCTTGTAAAGTGTATGTAAGCTTATGAGCTCTTGATTATGACAAAATTAGAAGACCATAAGCTATAGAAACTTTGATCTTTCATAAGTATATGAAGTTATAACTAGAAAGTTATACTTCCATGTTCTTGAACTTATAAAGTTAACTTTTGTTCAAGAAAAATGAGATCAAGATTAACTAGTAATACTTGACCACTCAAAACAATAATCACGAATTTAAAGTGCATAATATGAAGAAATAAACTAAATAAACAAGTAACAAGTTCATGGTTGTTCATACTTTTAAAGATTCAAGCCAAGACTTTGATCTTTAAGAAAGTAAACTTTAAGTTTACAACATGAACTTCAAGTATGATTTTACAACTCATGAACTTTCTTTTTAAAAACATTAAGTGTAGAACCATAACTAGAGAGCTTAGGTCCTTGTATGTTCTTGTATGAACAAGATAAAATGAAGAACAAACTAGCAAGTTTGGTTCTTAATAACTAGTAAAGAAACAACAACAAACCAAGTAAGTAAACAACAATCAAAGACAAGTAATTAAACAACAACAAGAAGCAAGTAAAAGAATGATGATGATGCTTATGTGCTACGGTTTCAAGGAAAGAAAGAAGAGAAGAAAAAGCTCAAGTTACTTACAAAGTAGAGAGCAGAATGAGAGAAAAAGGAGAAGTATGTTTGTGTGTGTGAAAAGTGAATGAAGTAGTGAATAAGTATTTTTTTTTTTTTTTTTAAAATGTGAGCTCCCTTTAGCCCACCTTGGCCGACGGTTTTACAAGGAGAAAGGGGAAGGGAAAAGTCCACTAGTTACACGCATGAATTGGTGAAGATGCCATCTAAAAATGGTAATAAAGCAAGCTTGCATGGGAACAAGGTGTAATTGATACAAGTAATTAGATTCCTTACAAGTTAATTAATCTAGTTCCATCTCAAAGTAATACTTGCATAATAAGATGGGCTAATTAGTCCATTAAGGATGTAGGGTAGGCTTCTTAGTCCATTAACATTAATAAAAGTCCAAGTTCAAGTAATTAACAAATAAATCCAACAAAGCCCAAGTAATTAACTAGTAACCTTAGTTAATTAAAAATGATTAATAAAACTTAATCATGAATGTAAATAATATCCGGAATATTATTCGTGAAAAGTTCGTGTGTCACCAAGACAATTCGGGGCATGTAAAGTCAAATACGGTAGCAAGTAAATGTATAAAAATACATTCATTAAACACAAGCATTAATAATAAATATTATTAATTAAACGTTGGAAAATCCAGGGTCGTTACATCAATGCTTTTCATTATGTGCAAAGGATACAATATATACAGAATAGAAACCGTGTGCTAGCTATCATCGACTGGCCTAGATACAAATAAGGAATGGATACATATTCCCATTTATACAAAGATCATCTTTAAGTTTACAATCTATTCCATATATAAAAATATATGCCAGCTGTGATTATAAGTTAACTATCGCTAATAGAAACTATAGATAGATTTATATTTTTAAATGAGTTGCAGAGGAAACGGGGTCTTGGAGAGAAGAGGGTGAGTACCTAATTGACGAGCTACGAAGAGGAGAGAAGCAAGGAAGAGACGATTGAACTTTTACAGGCCCATATAGCTTCAATAGAGCAAGAACAATCAAGAAGGGAGCGTGAGGTGGACATTTTAAGGCAGAGCCTTCGTATCATGAGCCACAAAAAGAAACAGAAGCAAATCTCCAAAGGGTTCAAAAGAGATTTGCATCAATAAAATAAAATCAAACTCATGGTTTGATACAATATGTGCTGCACGTACTTTATTTTAACAACAGAATTCTGAATTTTTTATGATTAAGATGTATACAACATGAGACCACGAAAAGACACGGCCTACAAACTACGGACGACTTGAGCACCAACACGAAACTAAAAGACAGAACACGAAATAAGCACCAAGGGGAGAAACCAATCGAAAAAATAACACACGACGGAAGCCTATCCCGAAAAAATTACATATGCTTCTTAGATGTCACTCGAGCTAACCAACCCCATCCAACTAAGTTTACATGTCCGAATCAAAGCATGAACAATAATCCTCATCGTCATCATCTTCATCCAAAGCCTTTATCAGATCAACTAGATAAGCTCTTTCGAACCATCTAACTTTATCTTGACGCCTTCTACGTTTCAAATGTTTTCTCTGCAGGACATAATTAGCATATGATATGATAACGCTTTAAATTAGTAGATTGCAAAATCTTGCAAAGTAATGCTGGTGTTTTAAATGTCAAATTTATATCGTATCTGTAACCATTGAGTAATATGACTCCATATGATGTGATTATTAATCAAGCACAATCAATAAGTCCAGCAGAGAAAGATAATTAAAATCTTACAAGTGCGGCACAAGAACAGTCCCATCTCTGATTGAACGGAAAATGATTATTTATGTGTTCAAGATTTTCTCAACGAGTTCCTTCTTGCCTTTCATCTGTTCAATTATCCACAAGAAATAGATATAGATTACATCAGATAAACAGATTGAATATAAAAGCAGACAATTTGTAGCAAGTAATGTATACTTTACAATCACTTTTCAATAAACGATCCGGAATATAGGACAATCAAGATGAATAACAAAAACAAAGGTTAACGGAGAGTAGCAGAGACTTACAAAAATTCATTGACATGAGCATCAGGGTGGACTCCTTATAACTATTACCATTACCAACCAGGGTCGTCTCATTAATTTACAAGTACCTATTCGAGAGCATACACATTAAACTTTTCAATACATAATAATAAAAAGATAATACTCCTAAAAGACAAAATTGCCCAAATCGTCCCCGTGTTTATGGTTTTTTGCCCAAATCGTCCTCGTGTTAACAAAACTGCATAAATCATCCTTAAATGTCAAATAACTTCCCAAATTAGTCCATGCCTTAACTTTTGTTAAACTCTCCGTTAGTCAAAAATATACTATTAGTCCCTGAAGTTTCATAAAAAATTGCAACAAAGATCCTCTTCATCATCTTCAAGATGAAGCTTCAATGTGGATCTAAGTAAATCAAGAATTATAATGATTATTTAACATAAATCAAGCCAAACGATTACTACTTTGGACCAAATCGCACAAAAAAGTAAAAAAAAAATAATAATAATCTAGATACGCGATATATAACATCAATCAATCGAAGAAATAAACAACTCGTAATCGAAATGAAGAAAACAGTAGTGAGCGGTCCTTATTTGCTAGAGTTTACGAGGCCTTGTCTAAATTTATCCACGCGGCTATATTTTTGTGCTACATAGAGGACCTACTTTGTTGAAGAATTATTTTCATCATGAGCTTATTGATAAGACCACTGATTTTACTATCATTGCCACTGCTTATAATCTTGTTCTACGGTTCAATTTAATTTGTTATGTGAAGCATTCCTTGTTCATTAGGATGTATAACATCAATTAATTGATTTTTTTAAACCTTCACTAAAGTTTCATCTTGAAGATTATGATGAAAATCTTTGTTGCAATCTTTTAAGAAACTTCAGGGACTCATCGTGTATTTTTGACTAACGGAGAGTTTAACAAAAGTTAAGACAAGGACTAATTTGGAACGTTATTTGACATGTAAGGATAGTTTATGCAGTTTTGTTAACACATTGACGATTTGGGCAAAAAACCATAAACACAAGGACGATTTGGGCAATTTTGTCCTCCTAAAAAGTTTTCATTATAAGTAACAAAACAAGTTATCATTGTTTTCGAGAACTTTCAATCAAAATGACTTTTAATATGTGTCGAAAGAAGGAAAAAAAAATTCATTTTCATTTGTTAGTTCTTTTTTACCTATTTGAATCGATAGCAAAACAAGTATATATAAAATAGTTTATTACGTAAATGTTTGGGTCTTTTCAAAATTTTGTGCCATGTTCGATAATATATCTTGCACACCATCTAAGACGCCCTTGACTATTACAAATTGACATCTGTTCTATAATGGGTCACAGGTTAGAGTCCAGTTTCTCTCTCTAAGCTTATATTCGATTGACAAATTTATGTGTTCTCCATGTTTTCACAAAGATCTACTTGGTTCGATGTATACTGTCTAATTGTCCATTGTCATGTAGTATGAGTTTGTATGGTTAATACAAATTCACGTGTATTCACAATCATGTTTCACAAGATCTACATGATTTGAAGTATATCGTCTATTTGTCATGTAGTATGAGCTTGATGGTTAGTTATTGGTATCGTAATGTACTGTGTTGGACTGTTGGGGATTATAAGGGAGCTGGCCTGCCTTGTATGGGGCAGTAGTGAAGCTCCAGTAGCTAAAAATCCAACACAGTATTGGTTTAATGAAGTTAATATCTGTTGTACAAAATTGCAATCTAAATATCTAAATATAATTTTGATAAGAAATGTAAAAAGACCCATGATTAGGTTTATTTATACCCAAATTGATTCTATGATTACTCATGAGCATCATCTTTTATTTATCAACAAATTTTAGATGATACAAATACTTAATATGCTTGGCTGCTTGCTTGCCATATAACAAACTCATTTTACACAGAGTATATATATCAGTATCAGTATAATAAACAAGAATATAATAAAAAGCCCACCGGTTATTACAGTTGAACCCTGCTAATCACAACTGCTCTACCACTATTACCCTACCTAAAATACCAGAGTATAGTGTAGAGACCAAATCTATATACTAATACTGTTTAATTTAATGCATAAGAGCAACAGCAGCTTCCTGCACCAACGGCTCCGTTACATGCACAAAATGTTCAGCCTCCCTTTCCACTTGCTCCCAACACTTGTCTACATCTTTCCCTTCCTTCATCTTCTTAACAAACGCCACAAACTTCCTCCAGTTATCAGCCTGAAACAACTCCGGGTTCATCCTCAGATACGTAAACGCACACATCTCATCGTTCTCACTTAACGAAGCTGCCTTCAAAATCTGCTCGTGCGCATAATCATCGTATCTTGGTAAAGCATTCTCTCCCGCAAGTGCCACCTGTGCTTCCTGTGTCGCTGATGTCACCTGCTGCACCAACTTTTCAGGTGCGCACTGAGCATCCTGAGGCTGCTCGTGATCACGCATTTCGATACACGTGAAGTTGAAAACCGCACCGTGACGACCCAGCATTCTGGCGATCGGAAGGTACCCGTCTCGGAAACGGGTGTTGTAATAGCCTGCGGTGAGCTCGGGGGCATGGGAGCGGGTCCCGTAATGCCAGTGGATACCTGCAACCTTAACTGAAATCTTGACACCTTGGTTTTCAAAAGTAGAGGTGGCGGATGAGAGTATCATTTCTCCGTGATCCAACAACATTTGCGAATACCAGGTCAGGAAGAAATCTCCATACTCGCTGTTCCAGCCACCGTTTTCTTTCTTGAAGAAACTGGTGTCTTCAGGCCAATTGTTGTACTCACCGGCATCAGTGGGGCCCGTGCTTCCCCATTCTGGTTTACCATAGTTCTCAGATGCAGCTTTCAAACTAGCAAGCATATACTGCAAATATGAACATTTATTTACCGTCTAAAAAGAATCATGAAGCTATACTTTATAACAAACCCAAAGTGATCTGACCTATACCTTGTCATAACATTGAAAAGCTCCAATCCCGGGAAATTTCCAGACTCCATCTTTCTCCGGGTAAGACGGGTAGCGTAGCTCTCCAGCGGGACCCATTCCAACTTGAATTTCCTACAAAAAAGTCAAGACATGCCAAAATTAACATAATAACCAAAACGACTGTAATAAAGCTTTCAAATTTGAGTACAACAACAACGTTACCCAATCCCGCGCTCACGGGGTAAGGGGAGGTAAACTGTAGACAATCTTTCGTCTACTCTAGAATAGAAGAGAAGTCGTTTCTTTACCCACATGTAGAGAAAGAATTCTCCACTCACAGGAAAAGAAAGTCATCCCTCTCTTTATTCCAGGATAGAGAGATTACTTCCATGGGGACCTCCGGCCAATAGTAAAAATTAAGAATTGATACGTACATGGGTGTGCTATACGGACCACAAGAAAAAAGCATGTGAGGCTACACTAAGTGAAACAATAAGCATATATAAAACTATATAAACATACACACAACACACACACACACATAATCCTACATACATACCTAAACACACATACATAGGCGAATACACAAAAACATAAGCATACATACACACACATACATAGGTGAATAGACAAAAACATAAGCATGCATACATACACACACACACATACATAAAAGTATATACATAGACAAACATACATACTTACATACGTAAGTACATACATACATACATACATACATACATACATACATACATACATACACACACACATAAACCTATATACATACCTACATACATTATAATTTGGATATGAAAATAAATTTGATCGCAGCACTCTCTTTCAAATATCAGTTTCAAGTTTGAACAATCAGAGCAATGAAGGTGATAGTTGGGCAGTTGATTGAATGGAAACACGTAGCATCTGTAATATGAAACGGAGAATAATAACGTACCACAATGGTATCACCAAGAAGATGACTAAATTTGTCTCTGAAGGAACGCATGTAATCAGAGTAGCACTGAATGGGAGTCCTGCCTTTGAGGCATGGAATTGTGTCACAACCAAGTGACAGATACTCATTATTCCTTCTTCCCCATTGATCAGTGTATGCAAGATCTGGGTTATTGTTAATCTCTTCCAACACCCACTTTGGCAGCGGTATCCTGTATTGCATCCATATCATATTATTAAAATCTATACCAAATATTAAATGGGGATATTAAGCATTGACATGTCATAATTTTAGAAAAGCCACATCATCACATGAGATGCCTTTCCAATTCAAATGCTCTGTTATTATAATTTATTCAATTCACTTAATTATGAGATTAACTAAAACTTAAGATTCTAATTTACTTCTTGTTGCATAACTGATAAAGGAGATAACTAAATAGTAGTACTAAACACACATACATAGGCGAATACACAAAAACATAAGCATACATACACACACATACATAGGTGAATAGACAAAAACATAAGCATGCATACATACACACACATACATAAAAGTATATACATAGACAAACATACATACTTACATACGTACTTACATACATACGTACATACATACATACACACATAAACCTACATACATACCTACATACATTATAATTTGGATATGAAAATAAATTTGATCGAAGCACTCTCTTTCAAATATCAGTTTCAAGTTTGAACAATCAGAGCAATGAAGGTGATAGTTGGGCAGTTGATTGAATGGAAACACGTAGCATCTGTAATATGAAACGGAGAATAATAACGTACCACAATGGTATCACCAAGAAGATGACTAAATTTGTCTCTGAAGGAACGCATGTAATCAGAGTAGCACTGAATGGGAGTCCTGCCTTTGAGGCATGGAATTGTGTCACAACCAAGTGACAGATACTCATTATTCCTTCTTCCCCATTGATCAGTGTATGCAAGATCTGGGTTATTGTTAATCTCTTCCAACACCCACTTTGGCAGCGGTATCCTGTATTGCATCCATATCATATTATTAAAATCTATACCAAATATTAAATGGGGATATTAAGCATTGACATGTCATAATTTTAGAAAAGCCACATCATCACATGAGATGCCTTTCCAATTCAAATGCTCTTGTTAGTAGGAAGGGAGGATCGTCTGGACGTTGGGGGATACAAATTTGAGAGGAAAACAACTCTATTACTCATAAGAATAGATTTACAGAGTATTACAAAACTCTTACAAAAAAAAAACTCTCAAACTCACACACTCTCTCAAGGAAGTGTTTTGTGATTACACTTCTCTGAGTGATTTGGGATGATTTACAACTGACGTTTGCACCTCTATTTATACTAAAACTTTGGTGGCGGTGGAATGGTGTGAACGAGGAAGGTGTCGTGTGAACGGAGATGGTGGGCGGCCGTCATCGTGTTCATCTTTGCATCTTCTACATGGTGTTCAAAGAAGGCTACTTTGAACATCTAGAAGGTGAGCTTCTAGATTGTAGGCTGGAAACTTTCAATTCTCCCCCTCCAGCCGAATCCACGAACATTCCAGTTATGTCTCTGCATAACTCCAACTTCTCTCGAGTCACCACCTTTGTTAACATATCCGCAGGATTCTCCTTTGTATGGATCTTCACTAGTCTCAACAGTTGTCGATCAATTACCTCGCGTATACAATGATAGCAAATATCAATATGTTTTGTACGGGAATGGTACATGGAGTTCTTGCTCAAATCTAGAGCACTCTGACTGTCACAATATACCTTGTACTCCTTTTGCTTGATTCCAAATTCTTGAAGATAACGCTTTAACCACAACATTTCTTTTCCAGCTTCTGCGGCAGCAATATACTCTGCTTCAGTTGTGGATAATGCAACACACTTTTGTAGTCTTGACTGCCATGAAACAGCTCCTCCTGCAAAAGTGTAAATGAATCCTGAAGTAGATTTCCTACTATCAGGATCTCCGGCCATATCCGCATCTGTATAGCCTTCCAAGATTGGATCAGCTCCCCCGTAACAAAGACATAGATTCTTTGTACCTTTAAGATATCTGAGAATCCATTTTACCACATTCCAATGCTCTTTCCCGGGGTTGGAGAGAAAACGACTCACGGGCCTTGTACACACCATCGCATACATCAAACTTCCAACTGCTGAAGAATATGGTACTGAAGACATCTCCCCGATCTCTTCCTTGGATGAGGGACAAGAACTCTTGCTTAACTTGAAATGGTTGGCTAATGGAATGCTAACAGGTTTGGCATTGTTCATATTGAAACGTGAAAGCACTCGTTCAATATACTTCTCCTGAGATAGCCATAACCTTTTATTCTTTCTGTCTCGAGTTATATGCATTCCCAAAATTTGTTGAGCTTGTCGTAAGTCTTTCATGTCAAAAGACTTCGAGAGTTCCTTCTTCAGATGGTTGATCTTCGTTGTGTCTTTTCCTACGATCAAAATATCGTCTACATATAGTAGAAGAGCAACGAAATCTCCTTCAGAAAACTTCTGAATGTAGACACACTCATCTGCTGCAGTTTTCTTGTACCCTTGACTCACCATGCACGAGTCAAACTTCTTGTACCACTGCCTAGGTGACTGCTTCAAACCATACAAACTTTTCTTCAGCTTGCATACGAGTTTATCTCCTGAAACCTCAAAACCTTCCGGCTGCTCCATGTAAATTTCTTCATGTAAATCTCCATGAAGAAAAGCTGTCTTTACATCCATCTGTTCAAGCTCCAAGTTCATACTTGCGACTAATCCAAGTATGACTCTAATTGAAGTCATCTTGACTACTGGTGAAAATATCTCGTCAAAACCAATCCCTTTATTCTGTTGGAATCCTTTGACTACAAGCCGTGCTTTGTATTTCACCACTTTTCCACTACCATCCTTTTTCAGCTTGAACACCCATTTGTTTTTCAGTGCCTCCTTCCCGCGTGGAAGTTCTACAATCTCATAAGTTTGATTTTTATGCAGAGAATCCATCTCATCCTGCATTGCGAGCAACCATTTTTCTTTATCCTTATGAGTTACTGCTTCATGAAAACTCTCTGGTTCTCAATCTTCAGTAAGTAGAAGGTACTCGGATTCCGAATATCTACTCGATGAAATCCGACCTCGTTCAGATCTACGAACTTCTGGAATATACTGAGGAGATCCACCATCATCTTCGCCTTGTGATGGTCCTGGAACGTCTGACAGATGGGGTTGTGGCTCCCCCTGCTCAGCACCGTCATTTTCCTCATTATCTTCTACTTCTGGCATTTCTTCCTGCACTGAAAATTCATTTCTCATGAATGATTCCGTTGTTGCCTCTGGCACCTGAGCAGCAACATTTGACTTCTGAGATATTGTGGGCTTTTCAATATCTTCTATTGTCTGGCTTTCATGGAACACCACGTCCCTACTTCTGATCACCTTTTTCTCCTTTGGATCCCATAATCTGTATCCAAATTCTTCATCTCCATAGCCTGTGAATATGCATGGAGTGGTCCTTGCATCTAGCTTCTGCCTGAGCTCCTTGAATATATGTGCGTACGCCAAACATCCAAATACTCTTAAGTGAGAGTATGATGGATCCTTTCCAGACCAAAGTTTCTCCGGAACTTCAAAATTCAGTGGTACTGATGGAGATCGGTTGATCAAGTAACATGCGGCTCTGACTGCTTCTCCCCAGAATGGCTTTGGCAGCTTAGCCATACTGAGCATGCTCCGAACACGTTCCATGATTGGTCGGTTCATTCTTTCTGTTATACCATTGTGTTGAGGGGTACGTGGAACTGTCTTCTCATGTCGGATGCCATATGATCTGCAATAGGCATCGAACTGCCTGGAAGAGTATTCACCGCCTTGTCGGATCGAAGACACTTTAACTTCTTTCCTGTCTTACGTTCTACCATGACATGGAACTGTTTGAAGTAATCGAACACCTGGTCCTTCGTCCGCAAGAAATATACCCACACCTTTCGAGAAGTATCATCGATAAACGTCAGAAAGTATCGATTGCCGCCAATTGATTCAACCTATAAGGGACCGCAAACATCAGAGTGTACCAGACTGAGTAACTCTGATTTTCTCGTTGAAGAGGAATTAAACGAGACTCTATGCTGCTTACCAAACAGACAATGATTGCAATGATCTAGTGCAGCGTCCTTGTCTACCTTGATAAGCTCCTTCATTATTAGAGTAGACAACCCTTTCTCACTCATGTGACCGAGTCTCCGGTGCCATAAATTTTGTGAAGCCTCCTTTTCTGCAACATTAATGCTGTCTGTGCAGATCTTCACATGAGTCTTGTACAGTGTGCCACAAATGTGTCCTCGAGCGACTATCATAGCGCCTCTTGACAACTTCCATGTGCCTCTACTGAAATGACTATCATAGCCCTGTTTATCGAGAGCTACTCCGGAGAGTAAATTCAGCCGAAGATCTGGCACATGGCGGACATCCTTCAAAGTGATTGTGCTCCCGGAACTTGTCTTTATCTTGACATCACCAATTCCGACAATCTTAGCGGAACTGGAATTTTCCATCTTCACAGCTCCAAAGTCTCCAGCTTTGTATGTTGTGAAGTATTCCTTGTATGGAGTCACGTGGTAGGAAGCTGCAGTATCTATCACCCATTCCGTATCTTCTCGTGAGACGTGAAGGCATGTCTCATCATGGGTTGAACAGTAAGCTACATCACCTGTGATAGCAACTAATGTTTCTCCACCCTTATTCTTCGGCTGTGAACTGCTTTGACCTTGTTCCTCTTTCAATCTATAGCAGTTTTTTTCATATGTCCCTCTAATCCACAATGATGGCATTTATATGTTGGTTTTCTGCCATCAGCTGACCTGCCCACCTGCCCCTGCTCTTACTTCTGCCTCTCCATTTAATTTTGCTACTCATTCGTTGTGTAAGACCCTATTTCTGTTTCTGACATTTTAGTTATTCGGGACGCCGTCCAGCAAAGAAGGACGGGACGCCGTCCAAGAATTGGGACGCCGTCCAAGAATTGGGACGCCGTCCCATGTGTATGTCGGGCCAGCTGTGGGATTTCAAGATTTTTAGAGGGGTATGTTGGTCTTTTCACATGGCGGCCGGTTTCAAGCCACAAATGGGCAAAGGTTGAGCTCATTCAACCCTATCTTCACCAACAAAACACTCTCAACCATTTTTCTAAAGTTGTTCATCTCGCTCCTAGCTACGTTGTGGTGGTATTGGTAAGCTCAAACTCCGAATTTCATTGTTTAGATGTGATATTCAATTTAGGGTTTTGAGCTAGTTTGTTGTAAAACCCTTTTAGATGATGAAATGGGTTTATAGTGACTTGTTATTCTTGTCACTTGGCGGGTTTTGGGTCGGTTGACGATTTGGCCTTGATTAGGCTTTGATTTGGAGTTTAATCACTTGGATTAGTGATTATGGAAGTGATGGAACCCTTTTTGGGTGAGTTTGGTTAACTAATTTTGAAATGGGTCAAAATTAGGGTTTTGGTGTCAAAATGGGTATGACACGTGTTTAACACTTGTGTTCGGGTTTAATTGGTGTGTTAGGACCATTTTCACTCGTGTTAGTGACTATTGGTTAGTTATGGCGCGGTTTGTGCTTGGAAGTGCATTTGGGTCGAATTGCACTAAGGGTAAATTGGGTTGGTTTGTAAGTCAACCATAATGGTGGTGTTGTATTTGTGATAATGGAATAGGTACTTTCCATTGGCGCGTGGCGGTTTATTTGGAAGCATTCATCAAGGCGACAAGGTGAGTGTTAATATCCTATGTGCCTATGTATGTGTAGGATGGGTGCGGGTCGGGTGAAGTGATTCTCGGCTATAGAGCTCACTTCACATATAGGTGGACTTGATGGGCTTTTGTATGAGTCCAATTGGCACGGTTGTGCGTTTTGGTTGATCACCTTTGGCGTGATGCACGTTTTGTGTGCACGTTATCACACGTGGTTGTGATTTGGATGTTATAACCCCAATGGCGAAGGGTTGATATTGTTGTGATGTGGATGACCCCGATATGGTGGATTTTATAATCCCGTGACCGTGGGTTTTGGTATTGAGAAGTGAATCTCGGGTAGTGCGGATTCATGATGACTCGAGTTGTGCGGTCATCATATTGATGAGGTAATGAATTTCGGGTTGTGCGAATTCATTAAGGCTCGGGTGGTACGGCCAACCTCGGTTGTTGAATTGGTGGAGTGAATTTCGAGTTCGTATGATTGAGGTTAAGGGGTTAACCTTGTAGTTTGGTTACCCATTTATGTACGCGTATTTACTTATATTGTTGTAACTAATCTTGCGGTTTGACTTGGTGGTACGTTAGGTATAACATTGCTTAGTTATGCTTGGATTACGGTATGTGACTCGTATTTGTGTGTTAGCGATGCGCATTTCATTTTATGCATATATATGTATGTAGTATATTCTCACTCACTAAGCGTTAGCTTACCCTCTCGTTGTTTACATTTTTTTATAGATTGAGTGGATGCGGTGGCTCGGGTAAGCACGGGGACTAGTGGACTTGCGTAGTTGCTTTAGAAGACTTGCTTTTGAATTTGATTAGGATTGGGTAGCGTGTCCCCAATCCCATGCTCGGTCTATGTTTTGTATAAACTAATGGGTCGAAATAGTCACTTGTGGTATTTTGGGTCGATGTGGGCCCGGTGTCGTAAAACTCGGTTTTTATTGTGAAAAACTCTTAGTTTAACTTATTGTAATATATTGTGAAAGTGTTTTCATTTAAAAGTGTCGGGAAGCGGGTTTTCGCCCGCGTGTGTTTGAAAAACTGATCAGAACGTTTTAGTACATTTGGACGCCGTCCCATATGGCTGGACGCCGTCCTGTCCTTTACAACTGGACGCCGTCCAGATTAACTGTTCCAGAATTTTTTTTTTTGTGGCACGTTTTCGGATGGTTAACGGGTTGGGTTGTTACAAGTGGTATCAGAGCATGGTCTAAGGGATTTAGGTAACTTGAGATAGGTGCCTAGACTTAGACTTTTGTGTGTGCTTAATTTGCTGCGGGACTTGTAGGATTACGGGTCGGAATGGGCTATAGTTAGTGCCTTGTTTGTAGGTGAACTAACGTTTATATTAGTAATGCGGACATTATTAATATGTTATTGTGTTGTGATAATAATTCTCGCGTGTGTTTATATCGCGTAGAATTTTTGTTGTGTTTGTTTATATCATCGAGCGAGGCGGTCGTTGTACTAACGAGTTGAGACGACGTGTGTGCGTAATAAGGACTTGCAAACCTTATTACGGGTGCAAATCGTGTCTAACAAGTGATGTACGACGAGTGTTGAGCAAGATGGGGCGGTGTTATGCGTGTTGTTTTATACGTTCGTGGACTAATCGTTTTGCATTCTTTAGAATGACGACGCGAAACGAGATCGAGACGAATGACGAGGAGTTTAACTCTAGAGTTGCGGCCGCCGTTGCGGAGCAAATGAGTGCGTTTCGAGAAGAAATGGATAGGAAGTATTTCGAATTTCGGGGTAGTAGTGAAATGGAGCGTTGTCTTAAGAACTTCATGAGGACTAAACCCCCCGATGTATGACAGGAAACCGGATCCTTTGGTAAGCACAACTTGGATTTCGGATGTCGAAGGGTGTTTTCGTACTATTGATTGCCCTCCCGAGAAAAAGACGAGACTCGCTACTAGTCTGTTGCGGGGCAGGGCAAGGGATTGGTTGGATGGTAAGATCGATCTTGTCGGTGGCGAAACGTTTATGGCCTTATCGTGGAACGAGTTTAAGGAGGAATTCTTCGAGGAGTTCCGGACTTCGGCCGATTTGTGGGAATTGCGTAATGAGTTGCGAAATTTGCGACAAGGATCTATGGATTTGAATACTCTCAAGACGACCTTTATGGCGAAGGCTCGTTTTTGCCCGGAGTATTTGGGGAATGATCGTTTGTTAATGGGGGATTTCTATCGGACCATGAATGATGACTTGAAAAGTAAAATTAGTCGAGGACAAGCGAAATCGTTTGCGGAATTATTCAACTTGGCTAGAGGTTTCGAGTCGTATACGCGATCAAAGATGTGTGAACCTTCAAGTAAGAGAAGGGTTGATTCGTACGGCGCCCCGGGTAAGAAAAATAAGGGTGCAAGTGCGAGTACGGGTAATGTGGGAAAAGGCACGGTGGATTCTCGTGCACCTAGATGTTTCAATTGTGGTATTAGGGGCCACAAGTTGTGGGAGTGCACAATGCCGAGAAGTGATGACGGGATGTGCTACTATTGTCATAAGGAGGGGCATCGCAAGCCGGATTGTCCCGAGTTGGCGGCGAATGCCGCAAGGAGACGTTGAGGTACGTTTCATTTTAATAAATATGTCATTTGAATATTTATTTATGTGGCGTTTAAGTTCGGTTTTGTTATTGCATTGTGTTGTGCACGTTATTGTTAAGGGTGACGTTCCTAATGGAAGTACCCTATGGTAATGATTGATTTTTGGACGAAGGGCGTAAGACTTGGTGTAACCAAGCATTCCTTAGTATTTGGGAAATGTTTCTACCAAACCATGGAAATGGGTTTTGGTGTTCGGTTGATAAGCGCGTGTACGCTTTTGTGTTGAGATTGGTGAACCGTGAGGTTCGTCGGGTGGTTGGAACCCTTGAGATCGAGTGTTTTGAATCTCGATGTATGTTGGTAAAGGAGTCTACGTGACGCGAAATTAGGTGCCTCTTTCATACCTACTAGCGTGGTGTTCGACTCCGATTGTGTTGTGGTTACATTGTACTTAGGGTACCGAGATGAAACCCTTAAGTACATGAGTGACTAGGTGAAGTTGACAAGCTATAGCAATCAGATGATTGCGAGAGTGTAGTGTAATTTGTGGTACACTTTTTGTTTGAAGTGTTTAAGGATAGGTTAAAATCCTTCGTATGCTCAAGGTTGGAGCAAGGAATGGTGATGGGTCGTGTGAACCCAATTGTTGGTAAAGTCTACCTTTGGTAGCATTGTACATTGGAACGTAGTTTCAAGTGGGGGAGTTGCACTTCCGCCCGAGGAAGTTTAGTGTGAGATTTCGGATGATGCTTTTGGTAGATCCGTAAATTTGGTCGGTTTGTGGTAGAGTACAATTTCGGATAAATTGTACTTATGGTTTGGATTTGAATTATCACCGAGGTGGTAATGTGGTAAATCTCGTTGAGAGATAATGGACGTGTTTGGTGAGCAAGGTGAAATCCTTCGGTTAAGGGAGGTGTGTCGGATTCTCTTCTAGAGAATTATTGTCTTGTGCCTATGTTTGATATAGGTGGTTCTTGCTCGAGTGTGTGAATGGTTAGTGGTATCCGTTAGGATTCACTATGGCGTAGCAGAGCGCGATGTTACGCTACTCGTCGTTCGAGGCCAAAAGGGCGTTGATTGATGAAGCATGACTTTCGGAGTCCGCTGACTTCATCATGGGAGAGTGCGATTGGTGAAGCATGACCTTCGGGGTCCACTGACTTCATCATGAGTGAGGTGTGATATCGGTGAAGCATGACCTTCGGGGTCCGCTGACTTCATCCGGTGTTGAGATTGGTGGAGCATGACCATCGGGGTCCGCTGACTTCATCAAGGGAGTAGTGTTATGTCGGTATGGTGTAACATTATCGGGAAATGCGAGTACCGGTGGAAAATGCGAGTACCATTCCTGAGTTGTGTTGTGGGACGTGAATATCGGGTTGTTCGTATTCACAATATTTCGGGTTGTACGATTGCCCCTGTTGGTTGGACTCATAGTTTGAGGTAGTGAATGTCGGGTAGTTCGGATTCACTAAGGCTCGGGTTGTACGGCCATCCTCGGTTATACTATGTGGCGGTGGTAGTGAATATCGGGTTGCGCGTATTCACGATGACTCGGGTTGTGCGGTCATTTCGTTGTGAGATGTATGGATTGGGTTGGTGAATTTCGGGTTGTGCAAATTCACTAAGGTTCGGGTTGTTTCGACCATCCTCCATTCCTCCATATGTGTTTAGGCTCGGGTTGTTTCGGCCATGTTGAGTTGTGATCTATCGGTTGTTTTATACACCGATGGTGGGGTCGTGAGGACCGTGTGGTTTGATCTATTGGTTGTTTTATGCACCAATGGTGGGGTCGTAAGGACCATGTTGTGTGAACTATCGGTTGATTTATACACCGATGGTGGGGTCGTGAGAACCATGTTGTAGGATTAGTGATGTGATAGCCGTGCTTCGCTCACATGTTGTTACAGGTGTGACGAATTGTCGATTTTGGTACACCTTTGGATTAGCATTGCCATAGTCGTTTTGGGCGCTATCGGTTTTAACCGTTTGTTATGATGTTACGGTAGTTGCGTATGGGTCGTATTGCGCACTACAAGGGATGTTTAGTGATTGGTGTTATCCGTAAGGATTCGTTTGGTTCGGTCTCCATCGTTTCGTGTTGTTGACCTTAGGTTGACTTGGTTACTTTTAGCATTGTACTCGGTAAGGATACGCTAGGGGATTGATATCTCGGTTCGAGATTTGGTTGAGTTTTCCCGATGTTAGGGAATGAGCATGGCTTTAGTGCTCGGATTAGTGAATTTGATAAATCGCGGGCGACGATTTAGTTGTTAAAGGCGATTCACTGGGAAGGATTGCTTAGGAAAGTCGGATTGGGGCTATGTTCGTGGACCGTTGAGTGAGGTCTGTTCGGTTACGTGTTGCAGATCACGAGGACGCGATCGTGTTTAAGTGGGGGAGAGTTGTAAGACCCTATTTCTGTTTCTGACATTTTAGTTATTCGGGACGCCGTCCAAACCTTCGGGACGCCGTCCAACAAAGAAGGACGGGACGCCGTCCAAGAATTGGGACGCCGTCCCATGTGTCTGTCGGGCCAGCTGTGGGATTTCAAGATTTTTAGAGGGGTATGTTGGTCTTTTCACATGGCGGCCGGTTTTAAGCCACAAATGGGCAAAGGTTGAGCTCATTCAACCCTATCTTCACCAACAAAACACTCTCAACCATTTTTAGTGAGAGAGCAAGGGTTTTAGAGAGAGAGAGGTTGATTTGGAGAAGAAGGAGTCGGATTCTCGCTGAAGCTCGGGTTCTAAAGTTGTTCATCTCGCTCCTAGCTACGTTGTGGTGGTATTGGTAAGCTCAAACTCCGAATTTCATTGTTTAGATGTGATATTCAATTTAGGGTTTTGAGCTAGTTTGTTGTAAAACCCTTTTAGATGATGAAATGGGTTTATAGTGACTTGTTATTCTTGTCACTTGGCGGGTTTTGGGTCGGTTGACGATTTGGCCTTGATTAGGCTTTGATTTGGAGTTTAATCACTTGGATTAGTGATTATGGAAGTGATGGAACCCTTTTTGGGTGAGTTTGGTTAACTAATTTTGAAATGGGTCAAAATTAGGGTTTTGGTGTCAAAATGGGTATGACACGTGTTTAACACTTGTGTTCGGGTTTAATTGGTGTGTTAGGACCATTTTCACTCGTGTTAGTGACTATTGGTTAGTTATGGCGCGGTTTGTGCTTGGAAGTGCATTTGGGTCGAAATTGCACTAAGGGTAAATTGGGTTGGTTTGTAAGTCAACCATAATGGTGGTGTTGTATTTGTGATAATGGAATAGGTACTTTCCATTGGCGCGTGGCGTTTTATTTGGAAGCATTCATCAAGGCGACAAGGTGAGTGTTAATATCCTATGTGCCTATGTATGTGTAGGATGGGTGCGGGTCGGGTGAAGTGATTCTCGGCTATAGAGCTCACTTCACATATAGGTGGACTTGATGGGCTTTTGTATGAGTCCAATTGGCACGGTTGTGCGTTTTGGTTGATCACCTTTGGCGTGATGCACGTTTTGTGTGCACGTTATCACACGTGGTTGTGATTTGGATGTTATAACCCCAATGGCGAAGGGTTGATATTGTTGTGATGTGGATGACCCCGATGTGGTGGATTTTATAATCCCGTGACCGTGGGTTTTGGTATTGAGAAGTGAATCTCGGGTAGTGCGGATTCATGATGACTCGAGTTGTGCGGTCATCTTATTGATGAGGTAATGAATTTCGGTTTGTGCGAATTCATTAAGGCTCGGGTGGTACGGCCAACCTCGGTTGTTGAATTGGTGGAGGAGTGAATTTCGGGTTGTGCGAATTCACTAAGGCTCGGGTTGTTCGGCCAATGTTCGTATGATTGAGGTTAAGGGGTTAACCTTGTAGTTTGGTTACCCATTTATGTACGCGTATTTACTTATATTGTTGTAACTAATCTTGCGGTTTGACTTGGTGGTACGTTAGGTATAACATTGCTTAGTTATGCTTGGATTACGGTATGTGACTCGTATTTGTGTGTTAGCGATGCGCATTTCATTTTATGCATATATATGTATGTAGTATATTCTCACTCACTAAGCGTTAGCTTACCCTCTCGTTGTTTACATTTTTTTATAGATTGAGTGGATGCGGTGGCTCGGGTAAGCGCGGGGACTAGTGGACTTGCGTAGTTGCTTTAGAAGACTTGCTTTTGGATTTGATTAGGATTGGGTAGCGTGTCCCCAATCCCATGCCCGGTCTATGTTTTGTATAAACTAATGGGTCGAAATAGTCACTTGTGGTATTTTGGGTCGATGTGGGCCCGGTGTCGTAAAACTCGGTTTTTATTGTGAAAAACTCTTAGTTTAACTTATTGTAATATATTGTGAAAGTGTTTTCATTTAAAAGCGTCGGGAAGCGGGTTTTCGCCCGCGTGTGTTTGAAAAACTGATCAGAACGTTTTAGTGCATTTGGACGCCGTCCCATATGGCTGGACGCCGTCCTGTCCTTTACAACTGGACGCCGTCCAGATCAACTGTTCCAGAATTTTTTTTTTTTTGGCACGTTTTCGGATGGTTAACGGGTTGGGTTGTTACACGTTGTCTCCCCCGATTCTCGGTGACAAAGACATGAGTCTGATCTGTGCCCATGTCCTTTCTCCTTGCCTCTTCACTGAATAGGGCATCTCTGACCATTGACATGGTAAGTTTGCCATTCGGGGCTGAGTTGCTGAGTGTTACTACCAGCGTTTCCCAACTATCGGGAAGGGAACTAAGTAACAGTAGCGCCTGAACTTCATCGACAAGAGGCATCTCTACAGACGATAACTGGTTGACCAAGCTCTGGAACTCACTGGTATGCTCGGCAACTGAAGTTCCACTTTTGAGCTTCATGTTGACTAAACGCCTCATCAGCAGGGCTTTATTCCGAGCAGTCTTGGCCTGGTACATGTCCTCCAACTTTTTCCAGAGGACATATGCGTCTGTCTCTTGTGCAACATGGTGGAAGACACTATGATCAATCCATTGACGGATCTGACCAATAGTTTTTCGGTTTGATTTCTTCCACTCTCTCTTTGGCAGAATCAGGGTTTATACCCTTCAATTCAATAGGATCGAACAAATCCTTACAGCTGAGGAGATCTTCCATCCGAGGTTTCCACAACGTGTAGTTTGTGGCTGTGAGCATAATCATAGCTCCGGAAGATGATGTTGACTCTTCTGTGGACATTATCACCTTACAAATAATTTTTCAACACAAACGGGGTTGAATTGTAGAAAACAGAGATCACCGTTACGTCCGGAACGGTTGAAAATGGTGGAATAGACACTTCGCGGCTTAAATTCCACCTACGGGGCAAAATTATAATTTTTATAAACTTAAGGGACTAAAAATGAAATTCTGAAAATTTCAGGGACCAAATTGTAAAATTTCAGAACTGCTACAGGAACTTGCTACAGTACTGCTACAGGAACTTGCTACAGTACTGCTACAGGAACGTGCTACAGTGCCGCCAGCTGCTACAGTGAATTGCTACATGACTGCTGCAGTGATCGCCTTCTCCGGCGAAAATTCCGGCACCAGTCGTCTTCTCCGGCGAGTTGACCAAACTTTGACCGCGTTTTCTGGGCTCGTTATAACTCCGTTTAAGTCGCCGTTTTTGCGTTGGACTCGGTTCGACGAGACGAATCCAATGGTACACTCAAAATTGAATTTTGAGAAAACTTCAGAAAACCCAAAACTCGACCAACGTCTCTAACCAAGCTCTGATACCACTTGTTAGGCAGAGAGGATCGTCTGGACGTTGGGAGATACAAATTTGAGAGGAAAACAACTCTATTACTCACAAGAATAGATTTACAGAGTATTACAAAACTCTTACAAAAAAAAACTCTCAAACTCACACACACTCTCAAGGTTGTGATTACACTTCTCTGAGTGATTTGGGATGATTTACAACTGAGGTTTGCACCTCTATTTATACTAAAACTTTGGTGGCGGTGGAATGGTGTGAACGAGGAAGGTGTCGTGTGAACGGAGATGGTGGGCGGCCGTCATCGTGTTCATCTTTGCATCTTCTACATGGTGTTCAAAGAAGGCTACTTTGAACATCTACGGTGAGCTTCTAGATTGTAGGCTGGAAACTTTCAATTACTGTTATTATAATTTATTCAATTCACTTAATTATGAGATTAACTAAAACTTAAGATTCTAATTTACTTGTTGTTGCATAACTGATAAAGGAGATAACTAAATAGTAGTACTAACATCATCAATTCAAAAGAACTCTTGAATATACAAGGAGTGCCATTAGAAATATTCCCTAGGTCCTTATTCATCTTGGTGTTGGATATAAATGAATCTTTACAATGAAAATGTACTTGGTTCAGAGATGCAATGCAATCGTTTGAAGAAAATCCATGTAGGAGATGATGCTTCTTCAATGGTGTAATCACTGATTTACCTTACAAACCTTTTCATTACTTCTATTATATCTTTTTTTTCTTTTTTTTTCCCCCTCCTGAAGTTGCAGTTACGAATAGGCGATTGAGATTGTTGTCGTCGTCTTTCAAATACTCCTAAGTGACCTGGTCTGGCTAAACAACTATTCATCTAAAGTACTTAGTTCTGAAAACCAATTGATTGTTTTGTGAATATATATTGCTTTTTTGCAATATTTTAAACCTAATGAAACACTATTCTGACGTTTGGTACAGCAGTTTAACTTTCTCTTTGCCAATTACTCTGAAAGACGTTAAACATAGTAATAATTTAGATTTCAAAGTGGTGACTGAATGCAGGTACCATTTTTATTAACTTATCTTTGTATTAATACTTTTAACGGCAACTATTTGAAATTCCATGATCATAGTATAGTAGCCATATGAAATATTAGGAAATGAGTGAAAATGGATGAAGGTAATAATATTTTAAATAATTAAAAAAATCAAAATTGCAAAATTTGAATATGGGTCACCCACTCACCCAGAAGTTAATGGCCTATGTTGCTTCAAGAATTCATCAATAGGAACATGAGAGAAGACGGAGTACTTTTCTAGCTTTAATTGGTTGGAGTATTTTACAGGTATATCTTGCATTAAACTATTGGATGTTAATAGCAGTAAAACAGATACATTAATCTCTGATAACAATATACATCTTGGGTTAATCTAGCAACACACTCAACCACTCATTTTCCTTATTGATACATACGTTTATACTTTTGGCAGTCTCTTACGATAAGACTGTGTTTAGTACTTAATTAGTAAGTAATGTTTTATTTATTCAACCTAAAAGGCTAAAATGGAAGTTAATTGAAATGAAATGAGCGGAAATGAACTTACGTGCAAGAATCGCCCACGTTTCCACCACATTGATGGAAAGACATGACTGCCTGAACCTTGAGCCCATGTTTCTTAGCCATTTCCAACAGCTCTGCATAACCACCCCAATTATACTCACCAGCTCTCTCTCTTTCAACTAATCCCCACCACACATCCATCATTATCCCTTCAACACCTGCACTCTTTAACGCCTGTAAACTCGCCTTCATTGCCTTCCGTCTATTCACTCCGTTACTCATCGTCACACTATCTAACGGCATCATCACATAAACCGGAACTCCCTTTTTATCAACACTTACGTCACCACCACCGCCCTTTCTATGCTCTCTCACCACCACCTCTTCTTCAGTCATTAAATCCTGACACGCAACCGACAGATCCACTCTCATTCCGCCTCTCACCGGACTCATCGGCGGAGACGGCGATAGCCTGTCCATATCCGTAGCCTGTTTCTGTACGGACACACGGATGTTCGCCGGCGGTGATCTCCACACGGCGGAAGCACTCACTGCGGCTGTTGTTGGCTCTTCTCCGGCTGTGTGACCGGAGTCCGATACAAGTGGAGTGCCGGATAAACCTCCGATTTGATTTAAACTCATCGCCATTTAATAACACAAATTTAACCTCGAATTGTAATAACAGATGCTTATAATTGAAGGAATAATAATTTATTATACTTTTAATTAAGAATTTATAATAGAGAGAATTTTATATGAGATTAGATGAAAATTTGGAGGGGAGGAAGTTGAATGTATATATAGATACAGATGGATATACAAAAGTAGGACTTGGAGATTCAAGTCATTCAACAAGGATAACGTGAAGATGCACAATTTGATTTTTTTTTTTAAGCTATAAAAAACAAAAAGAAAAAGAGAAAAGGGAAATAATCAAAAAGAAAATCTTTAATAAGCCGTTAAGTAAGTGACACGTGTAATGTCAAAACACGTGGGATAGTATGAGCCACGCCGGAGGCAACGGTTGTGATGGTGTTTGGAGTTATGTGCAATTGGACGGTGAGATAATGTTACGCGTGAAGTATCGAGGATGATGTACTTTATATCGATAACCTTGTGACCCACTTGATTGCTTAATGAGTGGTCACGAAATGTTGATTGTCTGGTTAAAAAAACAAATGACAATTAATTAGAATACGGAAGTGATATGTACACGATCTCAAATTTTTCATACACAACCAAATCAATTTTTTAGACCATTTTACTCTTTCTTACTTAAACTTACTCCATATCACACATTTTTAGGAAGGGTAAAATGGTCTAAAAAATTAATTTGGTTGTGTATGAAAAATTTGAGATTGTGTACATATCACTCCCCATTAGAATAAAGAGCAATTGATCGAAATGCCCAACATCTCAAATAAACTATAAGGGCTGAAAGTTGTGATGTGGTTCAGCGGTTGGTGGTCTGTGTGACGACCCGCTAAAATCGTAATTGACGGCGCCGTCAACTTAGGTCCCATTACGTGGTCATAGTCCCTAAATGAGACTCGTTTGACCAAAATTGTGTTGCATTCATTTGAAACGTGTAGGACTTGCAAAGTTTTAAGTTTACCAAACGGTTCGACAACAAGTTTAGGTTTACAAAAGTTATAAAGTATAATGAAATAATTTGCGACATAATATAAGTTGAAAATCACGAATGCTATCAATAGCGTATGCATGTATGCTTGACTCCAAGCAAGAAATCAAAGTGTGCGGAAGCATGTATCAAGTAGCCAATCAAGAACCTGAGGAACATATAGAAAACTGTCAACGAAAAACGTTGGTGAAATCATAGGTGTATTTGTAAACGTTGTTTTGAACCACAAGATTTAGTATTTCATAAAGTTGATTATCCAAATCGTTTGCATTCCAAAAGTTGTTGTTTGTATCACGAGCACCCAATTATCAAAACTTAACTGTATACGAACCCCGTTATCATAGTGTTAGAACCTACACTATACCCGAAAATATATTTCATTCGCTAACGGTAGCGAACCGTCCGAATGAGGGCTCGTCAAACCCGTATGGATCCACACAACATAAGTTCTCGCTTACACCCTGCAAGTGTAACTAATGATAATTAATTTGAGGCTTTTTGTTCTAACTCGCACGTTGAATGTTTGTTTTTGTACTTGTGTTCAAAGCATAAAAGTATAAAATGTATATGTTTCTCATCCCATAATTTAAAAGAGTAAAAGTTGTTGAAAAGGTGGGACTATGATCTCACCGTAGTTGCACGCCAAAGTACATCATTTTAAACGTTGTGCAATGAAAGTTGTTTAAACATGACCTAAACAAATAAGTTATATCAACACCGGGTAAAACAGAAGGTTGGTCGAAATGTGTTCAATTAGTCCTATGGCTCGTTACGACTCGATTATATAGCATGTGTGTCACGTTGTCAAGTTTCATGCAAGATATAAGTACAAGAGATAGGTTATAACGTTTAAATAAAGTATTGGTTAAGTTTGAATAAAAGTCAACTTTGGTCAAAGTCAAAGTCAACGAAAAAGTCAACAAGTTCGGGTCGGGTCTCGGACAATTTTTCCAAGTTTCATAATCATATATGAGCATGTTAGAACAAGTTTCATGTTAATCGGAGGTGCGTAGCATAGTTAGAATTAAATGAAAAACGACAATTTTGGACAGCCATATTTTCCAGGCTTGTGATGACCCGAAAATTTATGACCAAATTTAAACTTTATCTTTAAATGATTTAATGTTTCCGACACGATAAGCAAAGTCTATGAAGTTGAATCTCAAAATTTTAGAAATATTTCATGTATTAAATTACATTTGACTGCTCTCGACGATTCATGAACAATTATATGTATGTATATATATATATAAATATATATATATATATATATATATATATATATATATATATATATATATATATATATATATATATATATGTACAAGTAAAAAAACGACTTTCCTACCGTAAAACACTATTTGCTACAGTAAAATGACTTTGCTACAGTAAAACACTATTTGCTACAGTAAACACTATTTGCTACAGAGCTACAGTGTAAACGACTTTGCTACAGTAATTTGCTACATTAAACACTATTGCTACAGTAAAACACTATTTGATATCGACGAACTAACAAACAAAAACATGATAAGGCGGCCATGCGATCGCATGGCAAAAACACTGAAAACTCATGCGATCGCATGGAGTCAGATTTCAAGAAAAGTCTATAAATTGAATTCGATTTCTGTTCGTTTACACACACATATATCTCTCTATTATTTATATTTATATTATTATTATTATTATTATTATTATTATTATTATTATTATTATTATTAAGATTAATATTATATTATTATTATTAATCTTATTATTATTATTAGTAATATTATACATAAAATATTACGACGAGGTCATGAGCGTGTCACTTTTAAAATGGGTTTTCATACGGGATAAAGCTAAGAAAATTATGGGTTATTACTAAGGGAGGTTATGGGTATTATTCGAGGGTTATGCTCGTAAAGTCAAACCTAGTGTTTATCATCTCCGTACGTCTACGTACTTTTCTGAAATATTGAATCACAATATTGATACATTGAGATCTGCGATTATTTGATATTCCGGGTTTCGGTCACATTACGATGAACAACTTTATGTGCTGCTAAGGTGAGTTTCATATGATCCCTTTTACTCAATATATTTTTGGGCTGAGAATACATGCGACTGTTTTTAAATACTGAAAATACTAGATTTATATGTGTGAGTTTCGTTGCTCCCTTTTTAATTGCTTTTGCAATATATATTTTTGGGCTGAGAATACATGCAATTTATTTTAAACGCAATGGATACAAGTACATACTTAATTCTACACTGAGTTTAAACTGAAAATCCCTTAGCTTTGGTAACTAGTAACTGCCAGTACATAGGATGTGGACTGGTGGGCGCGAATAACAGTATATGGATCCATAGGGCTTGACATCCCCGTCCGAGCTAGAGCACTAGCCTTTTAACGGACGTGTGTTATTTGAGTTTAGGACACGTTGGTTTGCGTGTATTAAAACGAATGGGGTATTTATCATTATAACGTTAAAGTTTAGTTACCAGGGTGCTCTGTTATGTAGAATCTATTGATAAATATTTCTGGATGAAACAACTGAAATCTTGTGATCCATCTTTATATACAGATTATGCGAAACATACAAACTATGAACTCACCAACCTTTGTGTTGACACTTGTTAGCATGTTTATTCTCATGTTCCCTAGAAGTCTTCCGCTGTTTGCTATTATGATATACAAGCTATGTGCATGGAGTCTTACATGGCATATTTTTCAAGAAAACGTTGCATTCACCAATTCATCACCATGTACCTTATTTTGACTGCATTGTCAACGAAAGTACTATTGTAAACTATTATATACGGTGATTGTCTATATGTAGGAATCATCAGATGTCGAAAACCTTTGATTTAAATATACATTTATGGTGTGCCTTTTCAAAAGAATGCAATGTTTACAAAACGTATCATATAGAGGTCAAATACCTCGCAATGAAATCAATGAATGACGTGTTCGTCCATATGGATTTGGAGCGATCATCACAGTTGGTATCAGAGCGTTGGTCCTAGCGAACCAGGTCTTGCATGAGTGTGTCTAACTGATAATTGTTAGGATACATTAGTAAGTCTGGACTTCGACCGTGTCTGCATGTCAAAAGTTTTGCTTATCATTTTTGTCGTAAATTACCTGCTTATCATTGCTAGTCTAGACACGTTTTACTGCATTGATTGCATGAATAGTGTATAGACAAAATTCATATCTTAGCGTATCTGTTACTGTAAACTTTTCCTGACATCTTCCGAAAATTTCTCCGTGATTTATGGAATTTGGTATTATATATACATATGTAAATTATGTATTGAAGAATACCAAACTAAATTCTATAATCTAATTCATATAAAAAAAAATCATCTCCCTAATTATACAAGATGGATCCTGTATCTAGTTCAAATTCCTTAAACTCTGACAGCTATTCTGATATGGATATTCACCTGAATTCCGAAGACAGTGTAACCGGAATGGATCAACCAATTAGCCATCATCTATTCTGGATGAATTGGGGATGGGTTTGTAGCCTACTTAACTATTGGAGACAAGAAGAAGGCGATCCCTTCCATCCACCACATTGCCCTCTTGGCGAAGAACCTGAAACACTTACCGGCGAACCTGTTCGTAATACCATTTTCTCTCTCATTTCCAGAATATCTAGTCATGATTATATACTATCTCACATTCTAAATCTTATTCGTCCGCTCGTCCGAACCACCGATCATCCCGGTATAATAAAAGAAGTCAACGAGCTTCGCGCTCGGGTAGTGGCTTTGGAGAATATGGTGCGAAGGTTACAAACACCAGCAGCAGCACCAGCAGCATAACCAGTACCACCATCATCAACAACAACAGTACCATTACCACCACCAACAACCACATCCGCATCCCACACCTCAATATCACATCTAAAAACTGTACTTCGGATATCAACATCATACGCACCGTAGATACCAAGGAGTGCCAACAACAATAAATGATGAAGTACTGATTCATAACTTCATCGAAGAAATATTCTACGGTGATTATGTAATCTCTAAAATCTTAGAGATTATTTATCCCAGTTCTAACCGAAAATCAGATAAATAGAAGGAAGAATAGAAACCCTGACAAGAATGATACGTAAGGTACAAGCTAGACTTGTTTTACCAACAGCATCAATAGTACCCTTAGCCTCACCAACACAGTTAGTGCTGTCAACATCATTAGAATCATCAGCACCTCTAACATCACAAGCTCCGCCAGTTCAAGAAAGCACCGTGGATATTATTACAAGTCAACAACGCGTATATATGTATCAACGAGTTATGAAATATTAACTCATTCCCTCTGAAGAATTTATATGTATATCTTATATATATTTTAAAACCATCATAAATCTTTTCTTACTAAGCTATTAAGTATGAATTGAAAAAAGGGTAAATACTACTCGGTTAAATTCATATTACTAATATGCTATGATGTACATCCTTCGTTAACAACTTAACCTTCATTAACTACAATCTCTGTTTCAATCCAAAGAATTCCATTTCATAATAAACCAAGTGTATTAATCAATTACATAATTGATTTTACATTTTCAATTTCAATATACTCGAAACTTTTCGGAAAACATCATCTGTGCCTTGTAAGCTTCACAAAAATTCCACGAGCACCAACATCCTTCACCGAAGAATATCAATAAGAATAAATAATGAAGTATCGATTTCATTAGCGAAATACTCCGCAAAGATTATGTAATCTTTACTGTTTTAGAGATTAATTATTTCTAAGTCAAGCCGAAAATTAAACGAGCTTAATATGATATTAACTCATTAAATCTGTGTTATATCTGAAGAAAATATACATACATATATTTTTATAAAGACGGTAATAAAAATTCTTTTGTACAAAGTATTAATTGTGAAATCTTTAACGGGTAGGTAATACCCGGGAAATATATAAGTTCGCAATTAATATGTTACATTGTACATTCTTCAACTTTGATTCAAAAATTATTAACAATGCTCACAATGATATACAATAGTTTTAATACAAATTCGATTACATATTGACGGATCAGAATCCAAGTCATAACTCTGAACCGGTGACATCATTCTTAGATCTCGACATCTTTCAAAGCTATATTTTGACTTCATAACTGTGCAAGATCCTTTAGCGTTGTTTTTACCGAAAATAATCTTGCAATCCTTTTCAAATTATCCAGTTTTATCACACTTCCAACCAACTTCGACTTTTCATATTAGCCTTATTGTGACTTTGATATATACGTTCTTGTTACTGGGAAACATTTCATGTTCCACCACATTAGCAGTAAATTTACCAACAAGACCTTCCGAAAAATCATAATATTCATTGAAACCCTATCATGTACTCATCCACATCTTGTAACAATAATTGTCATATCAACTACCGGGAATTAGCAATCAGTATTTCGAATATCGCAGCAATTCTACGTCAAGAGTTATATATATACATATAATGTCTATCTTCTAGACTTACATACTTCGAATGTGAAGTTTCTGAAAAACACCTTAAACTACGAACTAGTTCTCGAAATCTTGAAAAATGCTGATGAAGCAGCAAAAACTGTAAATGACCTTAACAGTAAAAAGTTTGATGATAAAGGATAGTGTGCTGGCAAAGCTCAGAAAAAGAGAAAGTTTGGAACTGGAAAACGGATTGAGCAAAGTATGAAAGAGGCTGTAGATAAATCACAAGGACGAAATCTGCCTTCAAAGAATCTAAATAATTCAGTATCTGCTGAAGTCATTAGTGAATACCTTGCTCCTTACTCTAAAACCTTTGCGGACAATATTCTTCATCATCATCTTATCTTAAATATTCTAAGATATCATCGTATCTCCCATTATAAATATCCTCCAAATTTCTGAAGATATTTTTCGAAACCATTCTTATCTGAAATCATTACCTCTTCGCGCTATCTGTGTTACATCATAAAAGAAACTATTTTAGTTTCTAAAATCTGAAAAATTCGAAAAAATGGATGTTTTGAAGTAATGTTGGGAACTGAAGCATGAGTTAGTATAATATAATGACACTTGATCAACGTGATTATATTACAGTAAGTCATGTTGAGTTTCTAATGGAACGTGACAAAAGTTCACAGATCATACCCTCATCATGAACCATGTTACATAACTCTTTCATTCTATTTAACCTCTAAACATATCAAGAAAATATTTTTCTTGATGATTCGGTTTTTTTCGAGGTATTCTGGTAATTTGACAAGTCAGATTGTGCCATTACCGTTTCTTTCTTAGAATATTAATTATGTTCATTTCAAAATCCATACCTACGAATTTTGGACCATTATTCGCTTGACTTAAAGTCGGGAAGAGAAAACGAAAGCATGAAGCTCCGAAATATAAAGGAGAATATAAGCCCGATAACAACCCCGAAATTTACAAACCGTGTATATAAATGCGTATAGCAATATAAAGACACGGGAGAATGAAAAACACTATAACCCCAAGGTAATGGTAGAAGAAAATAACTTCCTCCGGTGGTAGATGAAAAAGAAGAATGACAGATATGAAAGTTAAGAGTATATCAAGAATCAGAACTGGATGAAGCATTTTCACAATCTTTTGAAAGTATGAATTAAGGAAGAAGATGTAGGAGTGATGAAAATAATGAAACGGAAGTGGTTAATTTATAGCAAAATATCAGACATAGCAATCGAGGCAGATTACGCATTTAATCAAAGGAAATCTTAATTTCCTTAAAATTCGAAGAATCAAATCTTATTTAGATTATGAAGATTTTCTATTCCTTAAATTCCGGAAATCAGTCGTTACTACGTCAAGAGATAAGACGCATCTCTATTCTCCATTTCACTCGATTACGATAACTTCTCTCATACGCTTCGAAAAATCGGATTGTTTTATCCATATAATTCAACGGTGATAAAATTCTATTTATCAACTCATATTCGTCATGAAAACATTTCTTTTGTTAGTCATGACGACCTCACTTAAATTTCGGGACGAAATTTCTTTAACAGGTAGGTACTGTGATAACCCGGAAATTTATGACCAAATTTAAACTTTATCTTTAAATGATTTAATGTTTCCGACACGATAAGCAAAGTCTATGAAGTTGAATATTAAAATTTTAGAAATATTTCATGTATTAAATTACATTTGACTGCTCTCGACGATTCATGAACAATTATATGTATGTATATATATATATATATATATATATATATGTACAAGTAAAAAAACGACTTTCCTACTGTAAAATACTATTTGCTACAGTAAAATGACTTTGCTACAGTAAAACACTATTTGCTACAGTAAACACTATTTGCTACAGTGAAACCGTATTTTGCTACAGTACTACAGTGTAAACGACTTTGCTACAGTGATTTGCTACAGTAACACTATTTGCTACAGTAAATACTATTTGATGTCCACGAACTAGCAAACAAAAACAGGATAAGGCTGCCATGCGATCGCATGGCAAAAACCCTGAAAACTCATGCGATCGCATGGAGTCAGATTTCAGGAAAAGTCTATAAATTGAATTCGATTTCTGTTCGTTTACACACACATATATCTCTCTATTATTTATATTTATATTATTATTTATATTAATATTATTATTAATATTATTATTATTATTATTATTATTATTATTATTATTATTATTATTAAGATTAATATTATATTATTATTATTAATCTTATTATTATTATTATTAGTAATATTATACATAAAATATTACGACGAGGTCATGAGTGTGTCACTTTTAAAATGGGTTTTCATACGGGATAAAGTTAAGAAAATTATGGGTTATTACTAAGGGAGGTTATGGGTATTATTCGAGGGTTATGCTCGTAAAGTCAAACCTAGTGTTTATCATCTCCGTACGTCTACGTACTTTTCTGAAATATTGAATCACAATATTGATACATTGAGATCTACGATTATTTGATATTCCGGGTTTCGGTCACATTACGATGAACAACTTTATGTGCTGCTAAGGTGAGTTTCATATGATCCCTTTTACTCAATATATTTTTGGGCTGAGAATACATGCGACTGTTTTTAAATACTGAAAATACTAGATTTATATGCGTGAGTTTCATTGCTCCCTTTTTAATTGCTTTTGCAATATATATTTTTGGGCTGAGAATACATGCAATTTATTTTAAACGCAATGGATACAAGTACATACTTAATTCTACACTGAGTTTAAACCGAAAATCCCTTAGCTTTGGTAACTAGTAACAGCCAGTACATAGGATGTGGACTGGTGGGCGCGAATAACAGTATATGGATCCATAGGGCTTGACATCCCCGTCCGAGCTAGAGCACTAGCCTTTTAACGGACGTGTGTTATTTGAGTTTAGGACACGTTGGTTTGCGTGTATTAAAACGAATGGGGTATTTATCATTATAACGTTAAAGTTTAGTTACCAGGGTGCTCTGTTATGTAGAATCTATTGATAAACATTTCTGGATGAAACAACTGAAATCTTGTGATCCATCTTTATATACAGATTATGCGAAACATACAAACTATGAACTCACCAACCTTTGTGTTGACACTTGTTAGCATGTTTATTCTCAGGTTCCCTAGAAGTCTTCCGCTGTTTGCTATTATGATATACAAGCTATGTGCACAGAGTCTTACATGGCATATTTTTCAAGAAAACGATTGATGTTATGCGAGGTGTATATAAAATAGTTTATATTTTACTAGGAAAAACTATTAAATACGATACAATTTTACACAAGATATTTATTTATTTATAGAATGGATATACTTAAACCTTGCTACAACACTTATAGGCAGTGTACCTAATCGTAAAGTAGTGTAGTTTTTAGTAAGTCCGGTTCGTTCCACAGGGAAATCTTTAAACAAAGCTTAACGCTATATTAGTTTACTTTTATAAAAATACAAACATATATATAAGTAATATTATTATTATAAAGGGGGGTTTTTACCGTTTAATGACCGGTTTGTCGATTTTAAGACTTTAGTCGCAGTTAAAACCTAATGTAAAATATAAAATAAATACAAGACTTAAATTAAAGCGTAAAGTAAATAACGATAATGAAATTGCGAATAATAAAAGTGCGATAAAATAAACTTGCGATAATTAAAAAGTACGATAATTAAAAGTGCGATTAAATAACAATAAATAAAAGTGCGATAATTAGAAGTGCAATTAAATATAAAATAAAGGAAATTAAATATGAAATAAAAGAATTATGCTTATTTAAACTTCCGTAATCATGATGTTTGACGTGTTGATTTTAGTTTTATGCCCATGGGTTAATTGTCCTTTGTCCTGGATTATTTAATATGTCCGTCTGGTTTTTGTCCATAACAGTCCATCAGTCATAAATATAAAGTGCGAGTGCCCTCGTCAAATTATTCTTATACCCGAAGTTAAATATTCCAACTAATTGGGGATTCGAATTGTAACAAGGTTTTAATACTTTGTTTAATGAATACACCAGGTTATCGACTGCGTGTAAACCAAGGTTTTACTACTTTGTTAACAATTACACCAATTACCCTTGAATGTAATTTCACCCCTGTTTTAATTATTCTAGTGGCTATTAATCCATTCCCGTGTCCGGTTAAATGAACGATTATTCGTACATATAAATACCCCGCCCATCGTGTCCGATCGAGTGTATATGGTAATTTATAGGGACGCCCAATTGTAAATCTTTATATTAACATTAACAAACTTTCATTTAGTTAAACAAATATAAAGCCCATTAATAGCCCATAGTCTAATTTCCACAAGTGTCGTTCTTTTGTCCAAACCTCAATTATGGTACAAAGCCCAATTACCCAATTTTAGTAATTAGCCCAACATCATGATTACTTCGTTTTAAATAAGCATAATAATAACTTAGCTACGAGACATTAATGTAAAAAGGTTGAACATAACTTACAATGATTAAAAATAGCGTAGCGTTACACGGACAGAATTTCGACTTACACCCTTACAACATTCGCTAACATACCCTTATTATTAGAATTAAAATTAAAATTAAAATATAAATTATATATATATTTTACGTATATATGAGAGAAGAGAGAAAAAGATTATTAATTGTGATCAGAATTCGGTTGGCTTTATAGGGATTTTCGATTTTTGGGGCTCCGCGACTCGCGGTGAAATCCTCTTCAAACTCCGCGAGTCGCGGAGAATGAATTTACAGCTCACACCCTTGGAGTCTTTCTCTGCCGACGGTTTTTATTTATAAATATAATATATATATAATTAATATAATTAATTATATATTATATTATATTTATATGCATAGTTAACTTGTAATTTTTAGTCCGTTGCGTCGAGCGTTAAGAGTTGACTCTGGTCCCGGTTCCGGATTTTCGAACGTCCTTGCGTACAATTTAATATCTTGTACTTTGCGTTTTGAATCTTGTACTCTTGTAATTTCGAGACGTTTCTTATCAATAATTGGAACCTTTTTGATTGTCTTTTGTACTTTTGAGCTTTTTGGTCGTTTGCGTCTTCAATTCGTCGAATCTGTCTTTTGTCTTCACCTTTTATTATTTAAACGAATATCACTTGTAAATAGAACAATTGCAACTAAAAGCTTGTCTTTCTTGAGGAATAATGCTATGAAATATATGTTCGTTTTTAGCATTATCAAATATTCCCACACTTGAGCGTTGCTTGTCCTCAAGCAATATCGTCTTGAAATACAAGAATCACTTCTTTATTCTTCACACTTTGTACATCAGTGATTTCTATACGGTGATATAAACAATGGTAGTAACGATATGGTTTACAGTCCCACATGACTATAAAAATTTAGATCCATTAAGGAAATTGGATCTTTATGAAAACATTTGATCTTTTGAAATCTAGTTTTTACCCTAGATAAGTTTTCCGGAATAACCCTTTACCGGTGTTTGCAAAATATTTTTGTGGATTTGGTGGGTTTCAGATTTGAAAATTTTAGCTCAAAACTTGCGGTTTTGTGTCACCCACTTGCTAACCTTGTATTTGGAAAGCAACACGTCCAGTTTACTTGTCCCGTATATTACCTTTCGATAAACTACCGTCCGGTTGTAAAGGAAAGCGTTGAACAAGCAACTGTTAAGGCAATGTCCCCTGACATGCTTTTAATTATGGTCTATAACGTGTCGGACGCAATTACTATCCTTGGTAGGAGCAATAGTAAAGCTCACCCTTATAATTTTTCGGTATGGCACAAGGTCCTGTCTTTGACCATGCTATGCAACCACCGTTCTTACGGTTGACACCCGATTTGGTTCAGGTGACCTAATGAATTCCAGGTGAATTCCTAGGATTTTACGTTCAATGGTAATGAACGCATTGAAAATAGGGTTTTCAGAAAACAAATCGGTTTGTAATTTTGATCAAAATATTTTCTCGTTCAAGCTCGAGTTTAGATATCATTGAATTCCATGAGTTTGTAATTCTCAATCTTTAAGGTCAATCTCTAGGATTGAGTAATATCAGTCTTAAAAGCTGATTTTTTAATCTTTAAGGAGATTATCCTTTCTGGGGATCTGATTCATTAGTCTTATCCAGCTAATTTGCATGGTGCCCCCCCATTGTACAAGATAAATCCTTCTCATGGTTAGGATAAATCTGACCACATGGCGACCCTGTTTTATGCTGAGGTCCGTGGATTTCCAACCGATTTTAGTGATGACTTTTCTAGATTTTTCGTCAACCTACAGCTGGTCTGGACGACAACTTCATGACCTAAATCAAGAAGCGCGTGTCTTTTTCGGAAGACTTTACTTCCTTTTAATGATGGAATTGATTCATCGTGTAGATCCATCTCTTCTTTTCTTTCATCGGGTAAAACAGTTTAGTTTAGTCCAAAGCAAAAGTATTTTCAGTTATTTGTTACAGATATATGTGACATATGTTTAAGATAACTTGGTAAATTTTCCCACATTTGGCTTTTATTTTCCTTTTTATCGTCCTCTATTCCATTTTAAATGAATTTTAACATTTTGGTTTGTTTCTCAATTTATGTCCTTTCCGAGGTAACAATAATTTCGGTGTTAAAACCTAGTTTTATCGTTCATAAATATATATAAACATGAATTTGAGTTCATTTAATTGAATTTTTTTTTTTTTTTTTTTTTTTTTAAATTTTACTAGAATTGGGTAGTTAGTATATAAGACTAGGACTGTTCTTTTTTATCAGAGAGCACTAGATTCTAATACAACTACTGCTTTACTAGTATTTTTAATGGTAACCAAGTGTTTAAGATAAAAATTTTAAAATCCGAAAGAATTTAACCCCTTCCCACACTTAAGATCTTGCAATGCCCTCATTTGCAAGAAATCAGTAACAATTTAAATTATTGAGGGTGATTTGTGTGAAAATGATTAAATTTTTACCAAAGTTTCCAAATATATTGGCGTTTGTTTGCTGAATGATAAATGGTGCACATCATTTGTTCATTCCGTCTTGTTGTTATTTCACATATATTTTGCATCTTGTCGTCAAAATTAGTTGCTTTTGCTGAACTTAATGCCAGTCTTTGAAAATGCGTTGTTTTACCCTGTTGTGTACATAAGATAAACTGCAAACATATATACATATTTTCGAAGTTTGGTATATTACCCCACATTCAAAAATTATTAAAATCTAAGAATAAAAGTTAGATAATTATAAAAATGATTACAATATTAACAAAAGTATTAAACGTATCAATAATTACAAATTACAAAATAAAAATAAAAAAAAAATAATAATAAGTAAACTAAGGATGATATTGGTACCAATAGGGGTTCCAGGCATAACCATAGGTGCTATAGAATGCTTCGGCAGGGTCATACGTAGGATATGGTGGCTGCATCTCTATAGACCAAGGAGGGAAGATGGGTTTCGGTGTAGGAATATAGTTTCTACCTATATGTTGGCAATGAGCTATGATCTGGTTCTGATGAACTTGCCAATCTTCAAATGCTCTCTGTCTAGCATTTTCATATTCCTGAGAAGCTATAAACCTATGCATTTCTTGCATCTCATTCCCCCCTCCTACATTACCTTGCTGCTGGTTTCTCTCCACCTGTGGATGTCTACCATGGTATCGTACTGCGGCGTTATTTTGCCTCTTCAAAACTTTCGCACCATGGTATACATTTAAACCTATAGTATCGCGGGGTTCCGGCTCTTCTAGTAATAATTCCCCCCGACTTATATCCACACCGAGATATTCACCAATCAAAGTAATAAAAATACCACCTCCTATTATGCTATGTGGTCGCATCCCCCGAACCATAGCTGATAAATAATAACCCACACAATATGGTATACTTACAGCGCTTTGTGGGTCTCGAATACACATATGGTAAAACAAATCCTGTTCATTTACCTTTTCCTTGTTTTTACCCCTTTGTGTAATCGAATTAGCTAAAAACCTATGTATCACTCTTAATTCGGCTCTATCTATATCCAAATAAGAGTAATTTCCCCCTTTGAAATGGTGATGGCTTGTCATTTAACTCCACACACCGTGTGTATCAAAATTCTCATCTATCTTTCTACCGTTTAGTATCAATCCTCTACAATCGGCAGACGCTAACTCCTCAGGCGTATATATACGTAAAGCCTGAGCCATGTCCAGTAAAGACATGTGGTGCATCGAACCACCTAACAAAAATCTAATAAAAGAACGATCGGTTAAACTAGCTACCCGATCATTCAACTCTATACTACATAACAATTCTTCACACCATACTTTATATACAGGTCTACGTATGGTGAATAAACATACCCAGTCATTAAAAGAAGAATTACCATACCTCTGTACAAGTAATTCCCTAATTGGTCCGGCCAATTCTACAGCTTCTAAGGGTCCCCATTCTATGACCCTCGGTACCTCAACAACCTTTGAATGAAGAGTATGCAAACCCCTTTGATATTTTGGATAATCTATCCAAAGTCTGTCAAATCTCAGGTTCGGGTGCAATTCTTCCAAGTGCATATCGGAAAAGGTCATGACTGGATGAGGTATATCCTGCTTGTAGTAGTTATCTACCTCCTGTTGTTCCAAATTCTCAGCAGGAGCATTGCGGGCTTGGGATGAAGATTCACCCCTTTCATTCGGCAAAACACATCAAACACAATTTTTGTGCATCCAAATATGCATTAGTGTCAGCAAAATCATCAATCAAAATAATTACAATGACATTATCAATTTATATCAAACTTAAGCTCATTTTCACATTTTTATCAAATCTACACTTTTTCAAATAAGCATATACGAAAATGTTCGCCAAGTTCATAAGCATTCAACTCAAATAACATGTCAAAATAATCATTACTAGCAATTAAACAAGTCTCAAATGGCATTATCTTTCAAAAATCAAGTTCATGAATTTTAGACTTGAAAAAGTCCACTTTAATTCTCAAAATCATGTTTAGGCTCAAAGTTTGGATCATTCAACTACCTAGACATGTTACACTACTTATTTTAGCAACAATTCATGATAAAAATCGGCCATAACCTGTTTATATCAAAAAGCCCCAAATTTGCTCAAGAACACAAACCCTAGATTACTCAAAATTTGAAGTTTAAGGCTTCTAATCATGTTAAACAGCATCAATCTAGGTTATACAAGCATAATACATAAACAATTTAAGCATAATTACACTAAAAAGCATCAAAATCAAATTGGGAAAAAAATGACTCAAGAACACCAAATTTCGGATTAAATGGTGTTTAGGTGTAGAAATTTACCGTTTTTCTTGAGTAATTCTTAGATAGCATCCTTCTCAACATGATTTTAGCAAAAAATTTGGTGATTAACGGTTAAAAATTGGGATTTTTGGGGGTGTTTTTCGGGTTTTTCGCAGCTATTTTCGCAGTGTTTTTTTGTTTTGGGTTGGGGACTGATCTGTTCTGCGGGTATATTTTTTTTCTGTAAATTGGTCCCTCCGCGAGTCGCGGCGAAATGCACTTCAAACTCCGCGACTCGCGGAGTTTTTTTTTTTTTGTTTTTTTTTGTTTTTTTATAATCATTAACTTTTGAAACAATTAAGTACTTAATTTTAAAATTTTGTTTCCCTTGTTATTTAGGACGAGGTCGTTTCGGATCGATGTCCTAGTCCGTCCTTCGACAAAATTTTAAAATTTGTCTTTTTGTAGCGATTGTTTTAAAAGCTAAGATTTTTGGATTTTTTCAATGTTTTTGGCATACTTTAATTCAATAAGATTAAAAATAATGATATTAAAAGTTCTCGTCCCTCCCTCGGGTAAAGCAATTTCGGTTCAAAGACCTAGTCTTCAACTTACGATGAATTTGAAAAATCATATTCTTAACTTAATGAGATAAAGTAAATTTTTGTTTTTAAATTCACACAACTTAAATATAAAATTCAAAATTAATATTAAAAATTCACACCAAACTTAAAATTTGAAATGCATAAAATTAAAAATTCATATTTTTAAAAAATTAAAAATTCACACCAATCTTAATTTAAAAATTCATATTATAAATTCATACCAAACTTATATTAATTTTTCAAATATTTACAATTTTAAATATATTGTTTTTACAAAGTTTACAATATTAATTTAAGATTTATATTAATATTAAAAACATGGTAAAAATAAAATTAAAAATCTTTTTGTCTTTTTATCCCACTTTAATCAATCAAATATTATCAAAAATATGCGCCCCTCTTTTCGGTAAAGTAATTTCGGTTCCAAGACCTAATTTAACTCATGACGAATTTTTGAAATATTTTGGGTTGATTGATTAAAGATATTTATACCTTAAGAATAAACGTTAAATTTCGCAGTGATGTAATAAATTTTTGAATGATATCAATAATTTCGGTCGCCAAACCTAATTTTATTCAATACCAATTTAATACTTTTTAGCGAACAAATTAGCGTTTATTATCAAAAGGTTAAAAATAAAAATAAAAATAAAAACTGTACAGACATACCTGTGAAATAGATTTCTTAGTTATATGATCTATCCTATTCATAAGATAGTCGGTTTAATTGGTTTTCCATGGCTACATAGGCGTAACCTCGAGCATTCAGTGTCTTTTCTTCTAAACATATGAACGGTCCGTCTCTGCATAAAGTAACAAATTCGGTATTTGAATAGGTTTGATTATTGGAACATTTACCTCCATGTGACCATTTTACGCATTTGTGACATCGTTCTAGGTGTCGTGCTCTTCTTTTCGCTGCGGATTTTGATTTTCCTTTACCAAATTGTAACTTATTATCTTCGCATCTGGATTCTTTTCTAACTCCGTCCATTCTTTCTCTGATTACTGATACTATTTCACTCGGTAGTATGTCATTATTACGTTTAGTGATCAAAGCGTATAGCATTAGACCATGGTTTAGTTCACAAGCAGTCTTCATTTCGTAAAAACCTAAAAAAAATAAAAATTCAGAATGGGGGGAGAAGACTAGTTCTTTAGGGTCTGCTAGGGAAAGACCATTCGGGTTCCATTTTCGAGAACTACACGAAAACAGACAATCTAACTCTAACAGAAATACATATTATCCTTTAAAGACTTGATTCTCCCCACACTTAGTTAGCTGTGGTGTCGAAATTGTGATTAACTTCATTGTCGACTTCCATCGGACCATGTATGTAATGTTTAACTCTGTGACCATTAACTTTAAATTCAATCCCATTTGAATTTATTAATTCTATCGTTCCGTATGGGAAAACTCTTTTGACTATGAATGGTCCAGACCATCTTGATTTCAATTTTCCAGGAAATAGCTTGAATCGTGAATTGAAAAGAAGAACTCTGTCTCCTTCTTTAAATTCTTTTGAACTTCTGATTCTTTTATCATGCCATTTCTTCGTTCTTTCTTTATAGATTAACGAATTTTCGTATGCTTCATGTCTTAATTCTTCTAATTCGTTTAGTTGACTTAATCGTAGACGTCCGGCTTCATGTAAATCAAGATTACATGTTTTCAAAGCCCAAAATGCTTTGTGTTCAATTTCTACTGGAAGATGACATACTTTTCCATAAACAAGTCTAAAAGGTGTGGTTCCAATTGGAGTTTTGTAGGCTGTTCTAAAAGCCCAGAGTGCATCCTCCAATTTAATGGACCATTCCTTCGGATTTGATCCTACGGTTTTCTCTAGAATACGTTTTAAAGCTCGGTTGGTATTTTCAACTTGTCCACTTGTTTGTGGATGATATGCGGTGGAGATTTTATGAGTTACTCCATATCTTTTAAGAACTTTCTCAAGTTGATTATTACAGAAATGAGTACCCCGATCACTTATTAAAGCTTTCGGTGTTCCAAACCTTGCAAAAAGTCGTTTTAAAAAGTTGACTACGACTCGTGCATCGTTAGTTGGGAGAGCTTGTGCTTCCGCCCATTTAGATACATAATCAATGGCTACGAGTATATATAGATTATTATGAGATTTTGGAAATGGACCCATAAAGTCAATACCCCAAATGTCAAATACTTCACATACTTGGATGACATTTTGTGGCATTTCATCACGTTGACTTATTTTTCCGGCTCTTTGACAAGCATCACAGGATTTGCAAAGAAGGTGTGCGTCTTTGTAAATTGTAGGCCAATAGAATCCAGCTTCATAAACTTTTATTGCTGTTAGTTGAGGCCCATAATGCCCTCCTGTTGGTCCTGTGTGACAATGGTTTAATATTTTACTAGCTTCATCTCCAAATACACATCGGCGTATTATTCCATCGGGACAACTTTTAAACAGATGTGGATCTTCCCAAAAATAGTGTTTTATATCACTGAAGAATTTCTTTCGTCTTTGGTACGATAATCCTTTTTCAAGGAATCCACAAACTAAGTAGTTTGCATAGTCTGCAAACCATGAGATTTCATTATAATCTATCTTCAATAGATATTCATCAGGAAAGTTGTCTTGTATGGCCGATTCATTTAGAACTTCTAACTCAGGATTTTCAAGACGAGAAAGATGATCAGCGGCGAGATTTTCTGCTCCCTTTTTGTCTCGGATTTCAATATCAAACTCTTGTAAGAGTAAGATCCAACGAATTAATCGTGGTTTGGCATCTTGTTTCGAAAATAGGTATCTAAGAGCAGAATGGTCGGTATAGACCACCGTTTTTGCTAGAACGAGATATGATCGAAATTTGTCAAAAGCAAAGACCATAGCAAGGAGTTCTTTTTCAGTAGTTGTATAGTTCGTTTGTGCTCCTTGTAACGTCTTACTAGCATAATATATAGGTTGAAATCGTTTTTCAATCCTTTGTCCTAAAACGGCTCCCATTGCAAAATCACTTGCATCGCACATTAGTTCAAATGGTAGATTCCAATTTGGTGTTATCATGATCGGCGCATTAGTAAGTTTTTCTTTAAGAATATTAAAAGATTTGATACACTCATCTGAAAAGATGAATGGCGCATCCTTTTCTAGGAGTTTATTCATAGGAGTGGCAATTTTAGAAAAATCTTTTATGAAACGTCGGTAAAAACCGGCATGCCCTAGAAAACTCCTAACTCCTCTAACATTGGTGGGATGTGGAAGTTTAGCAATTACATCTACTTTAGCTCTATAAACTTCAATTCCTTCTTTTGAAATTTTATGTCCAAGAACGATGCCTTCTTTAACCATGAAATGGCATTTCTCCCAATTAAGTACTAGATTTGATTTTTCGCATCTAATTAGCATTCGTTCCAGATTAACTAGACATGATTTAAATGTATCACCGAAGACTGAAAAGTCATCCATGAATACTTCCATGCATTCTTCTATCATGTCGTGAAAAATCGCCATCATACACCTTTGAAAGGTTGCAGGGGCGTTGCAAAGTCCAAATGGCATGCGTTTGTAAGCAAAAGTACCATAAGGGCACGTGAATGTGGTTTTCTCTTGATCCTCGGGTGCTATTGGAATTTGAAAATATCCGGAAAATCCATCTAGAAAACAATAGTAACTATTTCCGGCTAATCTTTCCAACATTTGATCTATGAAAGGTAAGGGAAAGTGATCTTTTCTGGTGGCGTCATTTAATTTTCTATAATCAATACACACACGCCATCCTGTTACAGTCCTAGTAGGAATAAGCTCATTTTTCTCATTTGTAATGACAGTCATGCCACCCTTCTTAGGCACGCATTGAACTGGGCTTACCCATGGACTATCAGAGATTGGATAAATTAAACCTGCATCTAGCAGTTTAATAATCTCTTTCTTAACTACATCTTGCATATTAGGATTTAGTCTTCGTTGGCGTTGCACATACATTTTATGACCTTCTTCCATAAGGATTTTATGTGTGCAATACGAAGGACTTATTCCTTTAATATCATGAATCTTCCATGCAATGGCTGGTTTATGAGCTTTCAACACAGAAATGAGTTGTGATTTCTCATTTTCAGTAAGAGAAGACGATATTATTACAGGTAATTCAGATTCACCATGTAAATAAGCGTATTCCAAATGGTTTGGAAATGGCTTTAACTCTAATTTCGGAGGTTCTTCTATCGATGATTTATATCGATATCTGTCTTCTTCTTTTAGCATTTGAATTTCTTCTGTTGTTGGTTCATATCCATTAGCTATAAGTGTAGCTAACATTTCAGCTTCATCAATTGGTTCATTACCTTCTCCTAAAGAACATTCTCCTGTTCCTTGTAATTCTGGAAATTCTTCTAATAATTCTGCATGTGCATCTATAGTTTGAATATAATAACATGTATCATCTGCAGATTGTGGTTGTTGCATTGCTCTATCAACTGAAAAGGTAACACTCTCATCCTCTATACTTAGGGTCAGTTTCTTACCGAACACGTCTATCATTGCTTTAGCCGTGTTTAAGAATGGTCTTCCTAATATGAGAGGAACTTGAGAATCTTCTTCCATGTCCAGAACAACAAAATCTACTGGAAATTAGCATGTTCTCCATTATCCCTCTAGGATATTTTATTGATCTATCGGCTAGTTGTATGCTTATTCTGGTTGGTTTCAATTCTCCAAGGTCTAGTTTAGCGTATAGTGAATACGGCATTAGATTTATACTAGCACCTAAGTCTGCCAATGCTTCTATTGAACTAAGACTACCCAGAAAACATGGAATTGTGAAACTTCCTGGATCAGATAGTTTTTCTGGTATCTTATTCAACAGCACTGCTGAACAATTAGCATTCATAGTAACAGCCGAGAGTTCTTCCATTTTCTTTCTATTTGAGATTAGATCTTTCAAGAATTTAGCATATCTTGGCATTCCTGAAATCACATCAATGAAAGGAAGATTTACATTTATCTGTTTAAACATATCCAAGAATTTGGATTGCTCGGCTTCAAGTTTCTCTTTCTTCATTTTACTCGGGTAAGGAAGTGGTGGTTGGTATGGTTTAACATAAGGTTTATCCTTAACTTTGTTATCTTCATTAACCTTCTCAACTACCGGTTCTTTTTCCTTATCTTGATCAGGTTGTGGTTCTTGTGGAATAGGAATGGCTTCATCAGAAGTTACAGGTATTTCAGGTGGTTTAAGTGTTGTACCACTTCTTGTGGTAATGGCTTTAGCTGTTTCATTCCGGGAGTTAGCATTTGTATCGCTTGGTAAACTTCCCGGTTTTCTTTCACCTATTAATCTTGCTAGGTTACTTACTTCTTGTTCCAGATTTTGAATAGAAGCTTGTTGATTTCTAAATGCTTGAGCATTTTGTTCATTGGTTTGTTTTTGAGATGTGAAAAACTGCGTTTGAGTTTCAACTAGCTTCGTCATCATATCTTCTAAATTCGGCTTTTTATCATCGGTTTGTTGTGGTGGTTTGTTTTGAAAATTTGGTCTTTGCTGATTGTAAGTATTATTGGATACTTGTTGATTGCTAGGACCTTGTTGGTTGTTGTATGGAATATTTCGGTTATAATTCTGGTTTTGATTGTAAATCGGTCTTGGCGGTTGATAATTATTCTGATAATTATTTCCAGGCCTTTGGTTTATGTATGAAATATTCTCTCTTTGTTCCATTGTTAATTCAATACTGAGACAATCTTTTGTCAAATGTGGTCCTCCACACTGCTCACAACTAATTCGTATTGAGTGAATATCTTTAGTCATCTTTTCCATTCGTCTCTCCACAGAATCTATCTTTGCGGAAATGGAATCTAAGTCATGGCTAGAATCGGCTCTAGCTGCTTTAGATGATCTAACGATATCTTTTTCTTGGTGCCACTCATGTGAGTGGGAAGCAGTGTTATCAATAATTTTGTAAGCATCATTTTCGGTTTTCTTCATGATAGAACCACCAGCTGCTATATCTGTCTTTTCTTGTAGTGATGTCGCATCCTTGGTAGAATATTTGTACTATTTGACAGGTGTCTAAACCATGTTGCGGACATCCTCTTAACAACTTTCCATATCTTGTCCACGCCTCATATAGAGTTTCATTTGGTTTCTGTGTGAACGTAACAATTTCTGCTTGAAGTCTTACGGCTTTAGATGCAGGAAAGAATTGTTTAAGAAATTTGTCAACTAAAACGTCCCATGTATCGATCGCCCCTTCAGGTAACGATTTCAACCAATCTTTGGCTTCTCCCTTTAAAGTCCAGGGAAATAACATGAGATATATCTGTTCATCCTCCACTTCTCGGATTTTAAATAGTGTGCAGATCCTATTAAAGGTACGTAGATGTTCATTTGGATCTTCCTTCGGCGCACCACTAAATTGGCATTGATTAGTCACCATGTGTAGAATTTGTCCTTTGATTTCATAATCTGGCGCATTAATGTCTGGATGAGTAATTGCGTGACCTTGGCCAGTGCGTTTAGCTCTCATTCGGTCTTCCATACTTAAAGGTTCCAGATTCTCCATAATTGAATTTGTTGAATCGGTATCACTAGATGATTCTGATTTAATGGTTCGTTCCTCAACAATCTCTGTTTGAATGATTGGTGGCTCCGGAGGAAAGTTTAATGGTTCAGGATCTATGAACCGTTCCTGAATATTCTCCGGATTCTCAATTGTGAGGTCGGGTTCAAAAAATGGATTATCGGAAATTTGAACTGAAGTACTTGGTCGACTGGATGACGATTCTAAAGAAAAATCAACGGCGGTTATATTTGATAAATGTCTTGATCTAGTTACAGGTGGTGAACGTACAAAAGGTGATGAACGTCTTGCTCGGTGCATTCACTGAATATCCTATTAGTTTTTAAAAGGAAAGAAAAATTATAATAAGTTATCCAATTAATAGACTTTTCTGATTTTGCCCACGTTTCGAATAGCCAAAAGATGCAGCAGAGGGGCAGGATTCGTTTGGTCTCAATATAATTGAGGACTGTTTGGCTCCAATAACCCGGTCCACGTACAAATCCAACTATTACTACGAACCAGAAAATTTTGATGTCTATTAATTTAACCACTTAAAATAAATTTTCGTAATTTTAAGAAATTTAGATAAGAAGTAGAATAAAAATCTATGTCCTAAAAACTAGAATAGCGAGAAATAAGAGAGAAAAAGAGTTCGTCGAAAAAGGTCGAAAAAGAAAAATGGTTGAAAAATAAAAGGTGACGGAAAAATAAAAGAAACTTATAAAAACTTAAAAATACTTGACTAACCTAACCTTATTACTACAACTAACTTAAAATTATAATCGCAAATTGATATTACTAATTGGAATGATAATTGATACATAGTAAAAGGTCGTCTAAAAATATTAAAGCTTACAGGAAAAACTAAATCCCAAATGGAAATAACTTAAAAAGAAACTAAAACTTAAAAAGGCGTCGCAAAATTCTAAAGCACCTAAATCTTAGTCTAAAGAAAAAGCACTTAAGGAATTCTACGGCAAAAACTAAAAATCTAGGAGTAAAAATGACTATAGCAAAAACTAAGTTTAAAATTAAATATGAGCTAAAAATACAAAAGTTATGCTACAACGATTAAAAAGGAACAAAATATAAAAATATACAAAAAGTTGTAAAAAGTACAATTTTTATAAAAATATTATTTTTATATTATTTATTTAATAAAACTACTAATTTTACAATTTAATAAAACTAATTAATACTAAATAAAACAAATTAAATAAAAAGTAAATCTTAAAATAAAACTAATAATAATAATAATAATAATTAGGGTTAAATAATAATAATAATTAATTAATACCCGTAATTAATGCTGGTTTAGGGTTTTTTGTCGCCTGTCAGAAAGTCTCCGCGAGTCGCGGCAATTAAAGCATCAAACCCCGCGAGTCGCGGGGTTCCAGAATTCAGCTGACAGGTTTAAATATTCGACGCGTTTTTTCTTTATTTATTTTTTTTTTATTTTCTGTTTTCTGTTTTTTCTATAAATAAAAGATATTTAATAAAACTTATATTTTTATAAATTAAAATAAAAATAAAGAAACTTATAAAACTTAAATATTTAACAAAATCTTAAAAAATACTTATATTTTTGTTTTTCTTTTTATATTTTTGAATAATTAAAACGTATTTTTACAAAAACGAATTTTTAATAGAAGTAAGCTAAAAATCTTTTTTTTTTTTTTTTATTAGCGTTGCGCTTCCGGCGTTTAGAAAGATCCCCGGCAGCGGCGCCAAAAATACTTGATGTTATGCGAGGTGTATATAAAATAGTTTATATTTTACTAGGAAAAACTATTAAATACGATACAATTTTACACAAGATATTTATTTATTTATAGAATGGATATACTTAAACCTTGCTACAACACTTATAGGCAGTGTACCTAATCGTAAAGTAGTGTAGTTTTTAGTAAGTCCGGTTCGTTCCACAGGGAAATCTTTAAACAAAGCTTAACGCTATATTAGTTTACTTTTATAAAAATACAAACATATATATAAGTAATATTATTATTATAAAGGGGGGTTTTTACCGTTTAATGACCGGTTTGTCGATTTTAAGACTTTAGTCGCAGTTAAAACCTAATGTAAAATATAAAATAAATACAAGACTTAAATTAAAGCGTAAAGTAAATAACGATAATGAAATTGCGAATAATAAAAGTGCGATAAAATAAACTTGCGATAATTAAAAAGTACGATAATTAAAAGTGCGATTAAATAACAATAAATAAAAGTGCGATAATTAGAAGTGCAATTAAATATAAAATAAAGGAAATTAAATATGAAATAAAAGAATTATGCTTATTTAAACTTCCGTAATCATGATGTTTGACGTGTTGATTTTAGTTTTATGCCCATGGGTTAATTGTCCTTTGTCCTGGATTATTTAATATGTCCGTCTGGTTTTTGTCCATAACAGTCCATCAGTCATAAATATAAAGTGCGAGTGCCCTCGTCAAATTATTCTTATACCCTAAGTTAAATATTCCAACTAATTGGGGATTCGAATTGTAACAAGGTTTTAATACTTTGTTTAATGAATACACCAGGTTATCGACTGCGTGTAAACCAAGGTTTTACTACTTTGTTAACAATTACACCGATTACCCTTGAATGTAATTTCACCCCTGTTTTAATTATTCTAGTGGCTATTAATCCATTCCCGTGTCCGGTTAAATGAACGATTATTCGTACATATAAATACCCCGCCCATCGTGTCCGATCGAGTGTATATGGTAATTTATAGGGACGCCCAATTGTAAATCTTTATATTAACATTAACAAACTTTCATTTAGTTAAACAAATATAAAGCCCATTAATAGCCCATAGTCTAATTTCCACAAGTGTCGTTCTTTTGTCCAAACCTCAATTATGGTACAAAGCCCAATTACCCAATTTTAGTAATTAGCCCAACATCATGATTACTTCGTTTTAAATAAGCATAATAATAACTTAGCTACGAGACATTAATGTAAAAAGGTTGAACATAACTTACAATGATTAAAAATAGCGTAGCGTTACACGGACAGAATTTCGACTTACACCCTTACAACATTCGCTAACATACCCTTATTATTAGAATTAAAATTAAAATTAAAATTAAAATATAAATTATATATATATATTTTACGTATATATGAGAGAAGAGAGAAAAAGATTATTAATTGTGATCAGAATTCGGTTGGCTTTATAGGGATTTTCGATTTTTGGGGCTCCGCGACTCGCGGTGAAATCCTCTTCAAACTCCGCGAGTCGCGGAGAATGAATTTACAGCTCACACCCTTGGAGTCTTTCTCTGCCGACGGTTTTTATTTATAAATATAATATATATATAATTAATATAATTAATTATATATTATATTATATTTATATGCATAGTTAACTTGTAATTTTTAGTCCGTTGCGTCGAGCGTTAAGAGTTGACTCTGGTCCCGGTTCCGGATTTTCGAACGTCCTCGCGTACAATTTAATATCTTGTACTTTGAGTTTTGAATCTTGTACTCTTGTAATTTCGAGACGTTTCTTATCAATAATTGGAACCTTTTTGATTGTCTTTTGTACTTTTGAGCTTTTTGGTCGTTTGCGTCTTCAATTCGTCGAATCTGTCTTTTGTCTTCACCTTTTATTATTTAAACGAATATCACTTGTAAATAGAACAATTGCAACTAAAAGCTTGTCTTTCTTGAGGAATAATGCTATGAAATATATGTTCGTTTTTAGCATTATCAACGATGCATTCACCAATTCATCACCATGTACCTTATTTTGACTGCATTGTCAACGAAAGTACTATTGTAAACTATTATATACGGTGATTGTCTATATGTAGAAATCATCAGATGTCGAAAACCTTTGATTTAAATATACATTTATGGTGTGCCTTTTCAAAAGAATGCAATGTTTACAAAACGTATCATATAGAGGTCAAATACCTCGCAATGAAATCAATGAATGACGTGTTCGTCCATATGGATTTGGAGCGATCGTCACAAGGCTTAAGCCACGCCGCGGCCTTAGGGGGTACGCCGCGCCTGGGTCTGGTTCAGCACTTCTCTTGTTTGTTAATGTCTAGCTCGAATCCAATTTTACCACAATACAAAATATGACCCGAGAACACTTAAAACACATATCATACATCGTTGGAAAGCTACTTTAATGATGGATACAACTAAGAACATATAATCAACCAAAACTAGCATTTACAATAATTAAATCCACATCGAAAGGTCATTGAATGTTTATTATCAAATGTTCAAAGTTCATAATTTGCATCTAACAATTCGGACGTTAAACGTACACATATAGTATGCCGTTTTGAAGGTAATCATACATACAATACAACTAAACATTTACCAACAATGCTCATTATCATTTAAGACCTCAAATGTTCATATCAAAACCTATCAAACCCTAATCAAAAATCACAAAATCAATAATCATGTTAATGTAAGATTTTCATGTCATCCAACATACCAAATCGAAGCATATGAAATAACTAACTCTTTGAACACACAAACATTAACATCTAAACACATTTCATCATCCAAAATCAAAGATTTGACAAACCCATTTCAAGTGTTCATGCTAGTCATTCAAAAGAAACAAATCGAGCAAACCATTTACATACACAATAACCTAGTGAGCCGTAGACACTAACTAACACCATTTCAATTCCATAAATTAAAATTAGGGAAATCTAGAGTTTTTAGAAACCTTACCCCAAGTAGTTAAATTAGTATCAAAACGTAGAGGATGAAGGGAGGATTCCAAATATGTCGTCGGATTTGTTGTGAGCTCCTTAGATCCGAAGTAGATGATGAATTTGTGTAAATGAAGAAAATGGTATAAGAATGGAAGAAAGAAATTAGAGAAAAGGGAAAAGAAAAAGAAATGAAGATGGGAGGGAAAAGGTGAAAGTAAGTGGGTGGGGATTTGACCAAGTCTTTGACCTAATGACTTCTTTGGCCATATGTCAAGTTTAGCCCCTCAAGTTTAAAAGCGGGTGCGTGAATTAACCGATTGAATTATTTTAAATCCGCTAGAGTAATGAGAGATGTTATAATTAAATAACGGGAATATTAAAAATGCTAATTAACGGAAGATACGAATCTAGATAACGAAAGATATTATAAAAAAAGACGATCGTTAAAATAAATTAACGGAAAAAGGAGGGTTATTACAGCCTGGCTCTTTTAGTGGAGGTCAGGAGTTCGACTCCCATTGGCTACATATTAAAAACACAATTTCATCTCTGCCATGAAGTATCCACCCATGACACTTTTTCCATATCGTTTGGGGGTAAAGGGGAGGGGGTTTTACTTGGCCGTGCCCTTGGATCGGTTTCAAGGTTTCCTCCCGGGCAGCGATGGGGACGGGGTTATTATCGCTGCATAGGCATAGTCGAAATGGGAGATGATCGCAATGGGTGGTTTAGTCCCCCTCGGGTGATCCTAATCGCCGTTAAAAAAAAACTATAAGGGTTGGTTAAAATCAAAAAACCCTAGATCTTGAAAACCTTCAGCCGCCGTCACTCTCCTTGTCCGGCAACATACTCACTCTAATCAGTTTCTTACCTCGTTGGTTTGTAGTCGTTTGGTTTTCAGGCCGTCTCTGGCCACCGGCATATCGCCGGTGGTCCGGCTTTACTGTTTTATGTGCTAATAAGGATCATGCTGAAATGTCCCGTTCTTATTGATTAAAAACGTTCCATATTAATTGATTTCGTTGCGAGGTTTTGACCTCTATATGAGACGTTTTTCAAAGACTGCATTCATTTTAAAACAAACCATAACCTTTATTTCATCCATAAAGGTTTAAAAAGTTTTACGTAGATTATCAAATAATGATAATCTAAAATATCCTGTTTACACACGACCATTACATAATGGTTTACAATACAAATATGTTACAACAAAATAAGTTTCTTGAATGCAGTTTTTACACAATATCATACAAGCATGGACTCCAAATCTCGTCCTTATTTAAGTATGCGACAGCGGAAGCTCTTAATAATCACCTGAGAATAAACATGCTTAAAACGTCAACAAAAATGTTGGTGAGTTATAGGTTTAACCTATATATATCAAATCATAATAATAGACCACAAGATTTCATATTTCAATACACATCCCATACATAGAGATAAAAATCATTCATATGGTGAACACCTGGTAACCGACATTAACAAGATGCATATATAAGAATATCCCCATCATTCCGGGACACCCTTCGGATATGATATAAATTTCGAAGTACTAAAGCATCCGGTACTTTGGATGGGGCTTGTTGGGCCCGATAGATCTATCTTTAGGATTCGCGTCAATTAGGGTGTCTGTTCCCTAATTCTTAGATTACCAGACTTAATAAAAAGGGGCATATTCGATTTCGATAATTCAACCATAGAATGTAGTTTCACGTACTTGTGTCTATTTTGTAAATCATTTATAAAACCTGCATGTATTCTCATCCCAAAAATATTAGATTTTAAAAGTGGGACTATAACTCACTTTCACAGATTTTTACTTCGTCGGGAAGTAAGACTTGGCCACTGGTTGATTCACGAACCTATAATAATATATACATGTATATCAAAGTATGTTCAAAATATATTTACAACACTTTTAATATATTTTGATGTTTTAAGTTTATTAAGTCAGCTGCCCTCGTTAGTAACCTACAACTAGTTGTCCACAGTTAGATGTACAAAAATAAATTGATAAATATTATCTTGAATCAATCCACGACCCAGTGTATACGTATCTCAGTATTGATCACAACTCAAACTATATATATTTTGGAATCAACTTCAACCCTGTATAGCTAACTCCAACATTCACATATAGAGTGTCTATGGTTGTTCCGAAATATATATAGATGTGTCGACATGATAGGTCGAAACATTGTATACGTGTCTATGGTATCTCAAGATTACATAATATACAATACAAGTTGATTAAGTTATGGTTGGAATAGATTTGTTACCAATTTTCACGTAGCTAAAATGAGAAAAATTATCCAATCTTGTTTTACCCATAACTTCTTCATTTTAAATCCGTTTTGAGTTAATCAAATTGCTATTGTTTCATATTGAACTCTATTTTATGAATCTAAACAGAAAAAGTATAGGTTTATAGTCGGAAAAATAAGTTACAAGTCGTTTTTGTAAAGGTAGTCATTTCAGTCGAAAGAACGACGTCTAGATGACCATTTTAGAAAACATACTTCCACTTTGAGTTTAACCATAATTTTTGGATATAGTTTCATGTTCATAATAAAAATCATTTTCTCAGAATAACAACTTTTAAATCAAAGTTTATCATAGGTTTTAATTAACTAACCCAAAACAGCCCGCGGTGTTACTACGACGGCGTAAATCCGATTTTACGGTGTTTTTCGTGTTTCCAGGTTTTAAATCATTAAGTTAGCATATCATATAGATATAGAACATGTGTTTAGTTGATTTTAAAAGTCAAGTTAGAAGGATTAACTTTTGTTTGCGAACAAGTTTAGAATTAACTAAACTATGTTCTAGTGATTACAAGTTTAAACCTTCGAATAAGATAGCTTTATATGTATGAATCAAATGATGTTATGAACATCATTACTACCTTAATTTCCTTGGATAAACCTACTGGAAAAGAGAAAAATGGATCTAGCTTCAATGGATCCTTGGATGGCTCGAAGTTCTTGAAGTAGAATCATGACACGAAAATAAGTTCAAGTAAGATCATCACTTGAAATAAGATTGTTATAGTTATAGAAATTGAACCAAAGTTTGAATATGATTATTACCTTGTATTAGAATGATAACCTACTGTAAGAAACAAAGATTTCTTGAGGTTGGATGATCACCTTACAAGATTGGAAGTGAGCTAGCAAACTTGAAAGTATTCTTTATTTTATGAAACTAGAACTTTTGGAATTTATGAAGAACACTTAGAACTTGAAGATAGAACTTGAGAGAGATCAATTAGATGAAGAAAATTGAAGAATGAAAGTGTTTATAGGTGTTTTTGGTTGTTGGTGTATGGATTAGATATAAAGGATATGTAATTTTGTTTTCATGTAAATAAGTCATGAATGATTACTCATATTTTTGTAATTTTATGAGATATTTCATGCTAGTTGCCAAATGATGGTTCCCACATTTGTTAGGTGACTCACATGGGCTGCTAAGAGCTGATCATTGGAGTGTATATACCAATAGTACATACATCTAAAAGCTGTGTATTGTACGAGTACGAATACGGGTGCATACGAGTAGAATTGTTGATGAAACTGAATGAGGATGTAATTGTAAGCATTTTTGTTAAGTAGAAGTATTTTTATAAGTGTATTGAAGTCTTTCAAAAGTGTATAAATACATATTAAAACACTACATGTATATACATTTTAACTGAGTCGTTAAGTCATCGTTAGTCGTTACATGTAAGTGTTGTTTTGAAACCTTTAGGTTAACGATCTTGTTAAATGTTGTTAACCCAATGTTTATAATATCAAATGAGATTTTAAATTATTATATTATCATGATATTATCATGTATGAATATCTCTTAATATGATATATATACATTAAATGTCTTTACAACGATAATCGTTACATATATGTCTCGTTTAAAAACTCATTAAGTTAGTAGTCTTGTTTTTACATATGTAGTTCATTGTTAATATACTTAATGATATGTTTACTTATCATAGTATCATGTTAACTATATATATATCCATATATATGTCATCATATAGTTTTTACAAGTTTTAACGTTCGTGAATCACCGGTCAACTTGGGTGGTCAATTGTCTATATGAAACATATTTCAATTAATCAAGTCTTAACAAGTTTGATTGCTTAACATGTTGGAAACATTTAATCATGTAAATATCAATCTTAATTAATATATATAAACATGGAAAAGTTCGGGTCACTACAGTACCTACCCGTTAAATAAATTTCGTCCCGAAATTTTAAGCTGTTGAAGGTGTTGACGAATCTTCTGGAAATAGATGCGGGTATTTCTTCTTCATCTAATCTTCACGCTCCCAGGTGAACTCGGGTCCTCTACGAGCATTCCATCGAACCTTAACAATTGGTATCTTGTTTTGCTTAAGTCTTTTAACCTCACGATCCATTATTTCGACGGGTTCTTCGATGAATTGAAGTTTTTCGTTGATTTGGATTTCATCTAACGGAATAGTGAGATCTTCTTTAGCAAAACATTTCTTCAAATTCGAGACATGGAAAGTGTTATGTACAGCCGCGAGTTGTTGAGGTAACTCTAGTCGGTAAGCTACTGGTCCGACACGATCAATAATCTTGAATGGTCCAATATACCTTGGATTTAATTTCCCTCGTTTACCAAATCGAACAACGCCTTTCCAAGGTGCAACTTTAAGCATGACCATCTCTCTAATTTCAAATTCTATATCTTTTCTTTTAATGTCAGCGTAGCTCTTTTGTCGACTTTGGGCGGTTTTCAACCGTTGTTGAATTTGGATGATCTTCTCGGTAGTTTCTTGTATAATCTCCGGACCCGTAATCTGTCTATCCCCCACTTCACTCCAACAAATCGGAGACCTGCACTTTCTACCATAAAGTGCTTCAAACGGCGCCATCTCAATGCTTGAATGGTAGCTGTTGTTGTAGGAAAATTCTGCTAACGGTAGATGTCGATCCCAACTGTTTCCGAAATCAATAACACATGCTCGTAGCATGTCTTCAAGCGTTTGTATCGTCCTTTCGCTCTGCCCATCAGTTTGTGGATGATAGGCAGTACTCATGTCTAGACGAGTTCCTAATGCTTGCTGTAATGTCTGCCAGAATCTTGAAATAAATCTGCCATCCCTATCAGAGATAATAGAGATTGGTATTCCATGTCTGGAGACGACTTCCTTCAAATACAGTCGTGCTAACTTCTCCATCTTGTCATCTTCTCTTATTGGCAGGAAGTGTGCTGATTTGGTGAGACGATCAACTATTACCCAAATAGTATCAAAACCACTTGCAGTCCTTGGCAATTTAGTGATGAAATCCATGGTAATGTTTTCCCATTTCCATTCCGGGATTTCGGGTTGTTGAAGTAGACCTGATGGTTTCTGATGCTCAGCTTTGACCTTAGAACACATCAAACATTCTCCTACGTATTTAGCAACATCGGCTTTCATACCCGGCCACCAAAAATATTTCTTGAGATCCTTGTACATCTTCCCCGTTCCAGGATGTATTGAGTATCTGGTTTTATGAGCTTCTCTAAGTACCATTTCTCTCATATCTCCAAATTTTGGTACCCAAATCCTTTCAGCCCTATACCGGGTTCCGTCTTCCCGAATATTAAGATGCTTCTCCGATCCTTTGAGTATTTCATCCTTTAAATTTCCCTCTTTTAAAACTCCTTGTTGCGCCTCCTTTATTTGAGTAGTAAGGTTATTATGAATCATTATATTCATAGATTTTACTCGAATGGGTTCTCTGTCCTTCCTGCTCAAGGCATCGGCTACCACATTTGCCTTCCCCGGGTGGTAACGAATCTCAAAGTCGTAATCATTCAACAATTCAATCCACCTACGCTGCCTCATATTCAGTTGTTTCTGATTAAATATGTGTTGAAGACTTTTGTGGTCGGTATATATAATACTTTTGACCCCATATAAGTAGTGCCTCCAAGTCTTTAATGCAAAAACAACCGCGCCTAATTCCAAATCATGCGTCGTATAATTTTGTTCGTGAATTTTCAATTGTCTAGACGCATAAGCAATCACCTTCGTTCGTTGCATTAATACACAACCGAGACCTTGCTTTGATGCGTCACAATAAATCACAAAATCATCATTCCCTTCAGGCAATGACAATATAGGTGCCGTAGTTAGCTTTTTCTTCAATAACTGAAACGCTTTCTCTTGTTCATCATTCCATTCAAATTTCTTCCCTTTATGCGTTAATGCAGTCAAGGGTTTTGCTATTCTGGAAAAGTCTTGGATGAACCTTCTGTAGTAACCAGCTAGTCCTAAAAACTGGCGTATGTGTTTCGGAGTTTTCGGGGTTTCCCACTTTTCAACAGTTTCTATCTTTGCCGGATCCACCTTAATACCTTCTTTGTTCACTATGTGACCGAGGAATTGAACTTCTTCCAACCAAAATGCACACTTTGAAAACTTAGCGTACAATTCTTCCTTCCTCAATACTTCTAACACCTTTCTCAAATGTTCACCGTGTTCTTGGTCATGCTTTGAGTAAATAAGTATGTCATCAATGAAAACAATGACAAACTTGTCAAGGTATGGTCCACACACTCGGTTCATAAGGTCCATGAACACAGCTGGTGCATTAGTTAAACCAAAAGGCATGACCATAAACTCGTAATGACCGTAACGTGTTCTGAAAGCAGTCTTTGGAATATCATCTTCTTTCACCCGCATTTGATGATACCCGGAACGTAAGTCAATCTTTGAATAAACATACGAGCCTTGTAGTTGATCAAATAAGTCATCGATTCTCGGTAGTGGGTAGCGGTTCTTGATGGTAAGTTTGTTCAACTCTCGGTAGTCGATACACAACCTGAATGTACCATCTTTCTTCTTGACAAACAAAACAGGAGCTCCCCACGGTGATGCGCTTGGTCGAATGAAACCACGCTTTAAAAGTTCTTGTAATTGGCTTTGCAGTTCTTTCATCTCACTGGGTGTGAGTCTGTAAGGAGCACAAGCTATTGGTGCAGCTCCTGGTACAAGATCTATTTGAAATTCAACGGATCGATGTGGGGGTAATCCCGGTAATTCTTTCGGAAATACATCGGGAAATTCTTTTGCGACGGGAACATCATTGATGCTCTTTTCTTCAGTTTGTACTTTCTCGACGTGTGCTAGAACAGCATAGCAACCTTTTCTTATTAGTTTTTGTGCCTTCAAATTACTAATAAGATGTAGCTTCGTGTTGCCCTTTTCTCCCTACACCATTAAGGGTTTTCCTTTTTCTCGTATAATGCGAATTGCATTTTTGTAACAAACGATCTCCGCTTTCACTTCTTTCAACCAGTCCATACCGATTATCACATCAAAACTCCCTAACTCTACTGGTATCAAATCAATCTTAAATGTTTCGCTAACCAGTTTAATTTCTCGATTCCGACATATATTATCTGCTGAAATTAATTTACCATTTGCTAATTCGAGTAAAAATTTACTATCCAAAGGCGTCAATGGACAACTTAATTTAGCACAAAAATCTCTACTCATATAGCTTCTATCCGCACCCGAATCAAATAAAACGTAAGCAGATTTATTGTCAATAAGAAACGTACCCGTAACAAGCTCCGGGTATTCCTGTGCCTCTGCCGCATTAATATTGAAAACTCTTCCACGGCCTTGTCCATTCGTGTTCTCCTGGTTCGGGCAATTTCTAATAATGTGGCCCGGTTTTCCACATTTATAACAAACTACATTGGCATAACTTGCTCCGACACTACTTGCTCCGCCATTACTCGTTCCGACACCATTTGTTCCTTTCGTTCTATTAACCCCTGGTCCGTAGACCTCACACTTCGCCGCGCTATGACCATTTCTTTTACACTTGTTGCAAAATTTGGTGCAGAACCCAGAGTGATTCTTTTCACACCTTTGGTATAGCTGCTTCTGATTGTTGTTGTTGTTGCGGTTATTATTGTTGTTGGGATGATTGTTGTAGTTGCTGTTGTTGTTGTTGTTGTTGTTGTTGTTGTTGGGCCGTTTGTTGTAGTTGTGATTGATGTTGCGATTGTTGGGATAATTGTTGCGATTATTGTTGTAATTGCTGTTGTTGTTGTATTGGTGATTCTTATCACCGTTTTCCTCCCACTTTCTTTTGACTTGCTTCACATTGGCCTCTTCAGCAGTCTGTTCTTTAATTCTTTCTTCAATCTGGTTCACGAGTTTGTGAGCCATTCTACATGCCTGTTGTATGGAGGCGGGCTCGTGTGAACTTATATCTTCTTGGATTCTTTCCGGTAATCCTTTCACAAACGCGTCGATCTTCTCTTCCTCATCTTCGAATGCTCCCGAACACAATAGGCACAATTCTGTGAATCGTCTTTCGTACGTGGTAATATCAAATCCTTGGGTTCGTAACCCTCTAAGTTCTGTCTTGAGCTTATTGACCTCGGTTCTGGGACGGTACTTCTCGTTCATCAAGTGCTTGAATGCTGACCACGGTAGTGCGTACGCATCGTCTTGTCCCACTTGCTCTAGATAGGTATTCCACCATGTTAACGCAGAACCTGTGAAGGTATGCGTAGCGTACTTTACTTTGTCCTCTTCAGTACACTTACTTATGGCAAACACCGATTCGACCTTCTCGGTCCACCGTTTCAATCCGATCGGTCCTTCGGTTCCATCAAATTCCAAAGGTTTGCAGGCAGTGAATTCTTTGTAGGTGCATCCTACACGATTTCCTTTACTGCTAGATCCAAGGTTATTGTTGGTATGTAGCGCAGCCTGTACTGCGGCTATGTTTGAAGCTAGAAAAGTACGGAATTCCTCTTCATTCATATTCACGGTGTGTCGAGTAGTCGGTGCCATTTCCTTCAAAATAGTTAAATGGAACAAGTTAATCATACAGAATATTAAGAGTAGTTAATAGTATTTCGTAGCATAATATGAACTCATTTATAAAAGCTTTTTCTTCATATTAGCGTTTTATAAGTTTAAATTCGGGTAGTACCTACCCGTTAAGTTCATACTTAGTAGCTAATATACAATTCAACTACTACAATTCTATATGAAAAACTGATTATAATAATATTTCGCGTTCAAACTTTTACACAATATTTTACAAACTTACAATACCGCTTATTTTACATATAGCATGAAATATAGCACACAATAAATTTGATACAAGATGGTTGTGAAGATAATTCTAGCTAGTACACAAGTCGTTCAGCAAAGGCAATAAAGACACGTAATTCATACGTCTAGAAACAAGTCATACATTCTGGTTTTACTAGGATTACTTCCCATCCTTGGTCTTGTGGAACATAACCGTTATGGCCGTTGATAAGACAGCGTGTTGTAACGTCGTCAAAGGGACGAGGGTTACGTAATGTCCAACAGTCCCGTAACAATCTAAAAACCTCATTTCTTACCCCAATTACCGACTCCGTCACTTGTGGGAACGTTTTGTTTAATAGTTGTAGCCCGATGTTCTTGTTCTAACTTTGGTGAGAAGCGAACATTACTAATCCGTAAGCATAACATGCTTCTTTATGTTGCATGTTAGCCGCTTTTTCTAAATCACGAAGTCCAATATTCGGATATATTGAGTCAAAATAATTTCATAACCCATTGCGTAAAATAGCATTTGGGTTCCCTACAATATATGCGTCAAAGTAAACATATCGTAACTTATGGATTTCCTAATGTGATATCCCCCATCTTTCGAACGAAAGCCTTTTATAAACCAAGGCATTCTTGGAACGTTCTTCGAATGTCTTACAAACTGATCTCGCCTTAAGTAGTTGTGCCGAAGAATTCTGACCGACTCTAGACAAGATTTCATCAATCATGTCTCCGGGTAGGTCTCTTAAAATATTGGGTTGTCTATCCATTTTGTGTTTTTATACTGTAAAATAGACAAGAGTTAGATTCATAAAAAAAATACTTATTAATACAAGCAATTTTTACATATATCATAAAGCATAAGCACACTATATTACATATATTACACCACACGAATACAACTATCTTATTCCGACTCGCATGTTTCTTCTTCTTCGGTTTTGGTTCGTTTTGCTAAGTTTCTAGGAATATATGATGTTCCCCTAATACGAGCCGTCGTGATCCACATTGGTTTAGAAAAACCTGGTGGTTTAGAGGTTCCCGGGTCATTGTTACAACTTAAGGACTTCGGGGGTTGACGATACATATAAAGTTCATCGGGGTTGGAATTAGATTTCTCTATTTTTATGCCCTTTCCCTTATTATTTTCTTTTGCCTTTTTAAATTCAGTTGGGGTAATTTCTATAACGTCATCGGAATTCTCGTCGGAATCCGATTCATCGGAGAATTGGTAATTCTCCCAATATTTTGCTTCCTTGGCGGAAACACCATTGACCATAATTAACCTTGGTCGGTTGGTTGAGGATTTTCTTTTACTTAACCGTTTTATTATTTCCCCCACCGGTTCTATTTCTTCATCCGGTTCCAATTCTTCTTCCGGTTCCGATTCTTCTTCTGGTTCCGACTCTTCTTCCGGTTCCTCTTCGGGAACTTGTGAATCAGTCCACGAATCATTCCAATTTACATTTGACTCTTCATTATTATTAGGTGAGTCAATGGGACTTGTTCTAGAGGTAGACATCTATCACATAATATCAAACGCGTTAAGAGATTAATATATCACATAATATTCACATGTTAAAAATATATAGTTTCCAACAAAATTTGTTAAGCAATCATTTTTCAAGTAAATACGGTCGAAGTCCAGACTCACTAATGCATCCTAACAAACTCGATAAGACACACTAATGCAAAATTCTGGTTCTCTAAGACCAACGCTCGGATACCAACTGAAATGTCCCGTTCTTATTGATTAAAAACGTTCCATATTAATTGATTTCGTTGCGAGGTTTTGACCTCTATATGAGACGTTTTTCAAAGACTGCATTCATTTTAAAACAAACCATAACCTTTATTTCATCCATAAAGGTTTAAAAAGTTTTACGTAGATTATCAAATAATGATAATCTAAAATATCCTGTTTACACACGACCATTACATAATGGTTTACAATACAAATATGTTACAACAAAATAAGTTTCTTGAATGCAGTTTTTACACAATATCATACAAGCATGGACTCCAAATCTCGTCCTTATTTAAGTATGCGACAGCGGAAGCTCTTAATAATCACCTGAGAATAAACATGCTTAAAACGTCAACAAAAATGTTGGTGAGTTATAGGTTTAACCTATATATATCAAATCATAATAATAGACCACAAGATTTCATATTTCAATACACATCCCATACATAGAGATAAAAATCATTCATATGGTGAACACCTGGTAACCGACATTAACAAGATGCATATATAAGAATATCCCCATCATTCCGGGACACCCTTCGGATATGATATAAATTTCGAAGTACTAAAGCATCCGGTACTTTGGATGGGGCTTGTTGGGCCCGATAGATCTATCTTTAGGATTCGCGTCAATTAGGGTGTCTGTTCCCTAATTCTTAGATTACCAGACTTAATAAAAAGGGGCATATTCGATTTCGATAATTCAACCATAGAATGTAGTTTCACGTACTTGTGTCTATTTTGTAAATCATTTATAAAACCTGCATGTATTCTCATCCCAAAAATATTAGATTTTAAAAGTGGGACTATAACTCACTTTCACAGATTTTTACTTCGTCGGGAAGTAAGACTTGGCCACTGGTTGATTCACGAACCTATAACAATATATACATGTATATCAAAGTATGTTCAAAATATATTTACAACACTTTTAATATATTTTGATGTTTTAAGTTTATTAAGTCAGCTGCCCTCGTTAGTAACCTACAACTAGTTGTCCACAGTTAGATGTACAGAAATAAATTGATAAATATTATCTTGAATCAATCCACGACCCAGTGTATACGTATCTCAGTATTGATCACAACTCAAACTATATATATTTTGGAATCAACCTCAACCCTGTATAGCTAACTCCAACATTCACATATAGAGTGTCTATGGTTGTTCCGAAATATATATAGATGTGTCGACATGATAGGTCGAAACATTGTATACGTGTCTATGGTATCTCAAGATTACATAATATACAATACAAGTTGATTAAGTTATGGTTGGAATAGATTTGTTACCAATTTTCACGTAGCTAAAATGAGAAAAATTATCCAATCTTGTTTTACCCATAACTTCTTCATTTTAAATCCGTTTTGAGTTAATCAAATTGCTATGGTTTCATATTGAACTCTATTTTATGAATCTAAACAGAAAAAGTATAGGTTTATAGTCAGAAAAATAAGTTACAAGTCGTTTTTGTAAAGGTAGTCATTTCAGTCGAAAGAACGACGTCTAGATGACCATTTTAGAAAACATACTTCCACTTTGAGTTTAACCATAATTTTTGGATATAGTTTCATGTTCATAATAAAAATCATTTTCTCAGAATAACAACTTTTAAATCAAAGTTTATCATAGTTTTTAATTAACTAACCCAAAACAGCCCGCGGTGTTACTACGACGGCGTAAATCCGATTTTACGGTGTTTCTCGTGTTTCCAGGTTTTAAATCATTAAGTTAGCATATCATATAGATATAGAACATGTGTTTAGTTGATTTTAAAAGTCAAGTTAGAAGGATTAACTTTTGTTTGCGAACAAGTTTTGAATTAACTAAACTATGTTCTAGTGATTACAAGTTTAAACCTTCGAATAAGATAGCTTTATATGTATGAATCGAATGATGTTATGAACATCATTACTACCTTAATTTCCTTGGATAAACCTACTGGAAAAGAGAAAAATGGATCTAGCTTCAATGGATCCTTGGATGGCTCGAAGTTCTTGAAGTAGAATCATGACACGAAAATAAGTTCAAGTAAGATCATCACTTGAAATAAGATTGTTATAGTTATAGAAATTGAACCAAAGTTTGAATATGATTATTACCTTGTATTAGAATGATAACCTACTGTAAGAAACAAAGATTTCTTGAGGTTGGATGATCACCTTACAAGATTGGAAGTGAGCTAGCAAACTTGAAAGTATTCTTTATTTTATGAAACTAGAACTTTTGGAATTTATGAAGAACACTTAGAACTTGAAGATAGAACTTGAGAGAGATCAATTAGATGAAGAAAATTGAAGAATGAAAGTGTTTGTAGGTGTTTTTGGTCATTGGTGTATCGATTAGATATAAAGGATATGTAATTTTGTTTTCATGTAAATAAGTCATGAATGATTACTCATATTTTTGTAATTTTATGAGATATTTCATGCTAGTTGCCAAATGATGGTTCCCACATGTGTTAGGTGACTCACATGGGCTGCTAAGAGCTGATCATTGGAGTGTATATACCAATAGTACATACATCTAAAAGCTGTGTATTGTACGAGTACGAATACGGGTGCATACGAGTAGAATTGTTGATGAAACTGAATGAGGATGTAATTGTAAGCATTTTTGTTAAGTAGAAGTATTTTTATAAGTGTATTGAAGTCTTTCAAAAGTGTATAAATACATATTAAAACACTACATGTATATACATTTTAACTGAGTCGTTAAGTCATCGTTAGTCGTTACATGTAAGTGTTGTTTTGAAACCTTTAGGTTAACGATCTTGTTAAATGTTGTTAACTCAATGTTTATAATATCAAATGAGATTTTAAATTATTATATTATCATGATATTATCATGTATGAATATCTCTTAATATGATATATATACATTAAATGTCTTTACAACGATAATCGTTACATATATGTCTCGTTTAAAAACTCATTAAGTTAGTAGTCTTGTTTTTACATATGTAGTTCATTGTTAATATACTTAATGATATGTTTACTTATCATAGTATCATGTTAACTATATATATATCCATATATATGTCATCATATAGTTTTTACAAGTTTTAACGTTCGTGAATCACCGGTCAACTTGGGTGGTCAATTGTCTATATGAAACATATTTCAATTAATCAAGTCTTAACAAGTTTGATTGCTTAACATGTTGGAAACATTTAATCATGTAAATATCAATCTCAATTAATATATATAAACATGGAAAAGTTCGGGTCACTACACATGCCTCCTTTTCTCCTTTTCCGGCGACGGGTTTCGTGTGCCGGCTTCATCGATCTCTCACCAGTATCCAGGCGGCGATTTCGGGTAGGTTTCTTTCTTGGGATCTGGATTTTGGTTCGATTGGGGTTGCTGTTGTTAGGGTTTCGTCTGTTTGGGCTGTGGGAACGGTTTGCTAGCTTTACTTGTCTGGCCGTTCGTCATTTCCGTGTGCTTTCTGTTGGTGATGGTTGGCGACAAATTTCGGTGGTATTCTACTTTCTCCTTTGGTAAGTCCTCGATTCCGATTTAGGGTTTTGGACGTTTGTGGTTGGTAGGGCATGATTGTTGTGTTGTTTGGTGAATTTCAGTGAACTCCAGTGGATTCCAGCGGTCTCAGGTGACATTTACGTTGCCTCGCGACCGTATGTAGCTATCGGCGGTGACTGAGATGCTTTTTGGTTGTCGGTGGTCTTGATGTCGCTGATAATCACAGCCGGTCCTCGGCGACTGCTAACGGCGGCATATAGTGGCAGGAGACTGTGAATGGTGCTTGGTGGTTAACTGACGGCTTCTCGAGGCTGTCGGCGGTTGAAGGTAACTCCGGTTAATTTTCAGGCTGTTGGAGGCCTTAAAAGGCTAAAGGCGACTTTTGATTACTGAAATTTGTGAGCTGGTTTCTGTTGGTGGCTGTTGGTGGTCACCGGCGGGAGCCGGCTTCTGGGGTTCACGGATTTGTAAATCCTTCGAAAATTCAGTGTTAATGGCCCAATTTCTATTGGTTTGACTTTGCGCTCTTCATTAGTTGGTTGTTGCGTCACTGTTGTGTTCATACATTTTCCGTAGTCGAGTTTATTCGGGTGGGCTCGATGTCATTGCCGACGTGTGTTGACTTAGTTGACCTCGGAAATTTGATGTTTTTTGGTGTGTTCTCTCGGGGTCCTATTTTCTGATCGAACGGAGATTTGATCTTATTCGACGGGCTTGTGTTTTCTCTGGGTTCGGAGTTGGTACGGGGTCGGTTGGGTGCGAGAGATTACTTTGATTTGCAGGCCTCGGGTTAGGTGCTACTGGAGTGCCCGGTGTTCATGTTAGTTATGCGGCTAATTTGAGTAGTGGTGATTGTGGAAGTTAGATACGTGCCGATTTTTATGTATTATTAGGATTGGTGGTCTTATGTGTGTATTATCCATTTAATTTTAAGTATCCGCTCTCTTTCAATGTAATCGTCCATTGTTTGTAGGATGATCAGAGCGGGACCTTTCAATTTCATTATCTGATCGGTGTCGAAGGGCCGGTCAAAAATAGCCTAATTACTCTACTTTAGATAGGGTAAGCAGGATTCGTTCCACAGAAAATAGTGGTTAATAGCAAGCAATTTCAGGATTGGTTTGTTTGTTTAACTAAAAACTATTCAAATTAATCAACTCGAGTAAAGCTTAAAGACTTAAACTAAAGCTCAATTGAGAAGATTGAAATGTAAACAATGAGATTAAAAGCCTTTATCCTTTCACAATCCCAATCTAGCATGCATTCATGCAAACAAGTATTATGTTTACCAAGTATTGATCAAATCTCATAGACAAGACTTCTTAAGTTCATCAATTCTACTATCTTGGGATTGAACTATGCAACCTAGACAATATGTCTTTATCCTTAATCTAATTAACACTAAGTTGGATCAAGAACACAATGTTAAATCACAATAATTCAACTTGCAATAACAAAAGCATAGAACTTGTATTGATCAATAATTGATTGGTTTACAATATCATAATCCAAAAGACATATTAAAACATCATAAACCACATAAACTTAAATGAAATAATGCATGTTTAATTGTTCATGGAAAGGATAAAGATAAGAAAACTATCCAAGCATGGTGGTGATGATGATCATGGTTGTTTCTTGAAGTTGCATGATGAACACCACTTGAATCCTAGCTTGAATCCTTGATCGATGATGATTTGTGATGTGTTTTGGTGTGTTTTGGGCTCTCAAAACTTATGGAAAAGGTAAACCATTCGTAGCCTAGGGTTTCTATATATAGGGGTGAAGTAAGGTGTTTCCCAAGTATTAAATCCCTCAAATCCGGCTCAAAATTATATCCAAAAATACGTCCAGCCGCAATTTGCGCCCAACGGCCGCAAATTACGGCCAACCGCAAAAAGTGGGTGCCTCCTTATGCTCTTTCTCCACCTGATAGTTCACCCAGCCGCAAAAATGGCTGCAAACCAGCCGCAATCTGTGGCTGCACCCCTTTTTCTTCTTTTTCTCGTTTAAACTCCATTTTTTCGCGTTTTCGTCTCGAATCGTTACCCGTTATGAAAACCTCGTAAAATAGCTTTTTAAACCTCGAACATACACATAAAATTCATCTCTTAATATCGAACATGATCGACATTTATGACCCGATCAACTCCCCCACACTTGCCATTGTTTGTCCTCAAACAATCTTCAACTTCAAATCTTCAACTCGAATCTCTACCAAATGATAAATTTTCAAAAGCATATATAGAACCGCGAAGCCTTGAATTCAATATGAAACATAAATTCCACCGATATGGGTCCCACTTAACCAAATTTAACTTCCCGAATTGAATCATGATTATACTAGCATCTTGTCTCGAGCAAATACTTCAAAAGTGTAATAGAACCTCGAACTTTGTAATCTTCAAATAAGACATGAATCAAATGAGAGACATCCCCCATACGAACTAATGTACCGTCAATTCCATTGTTTTAAAGGTTGGTGTGCCAAAGTGTCCGAAGACACCCCTTTGGTTCTCCCGGTGTTTTAGGATAGCGACACTCATCTCTTGTCCCAACATCCTCCGGTGACTCTCGGAGTAGGGTGGAAAATCGGAGGAGGGTCGTGGAATTTAAGTCCCACGTGACTTATATTGAGAGAAAGTTTTTATGGTTTTAGCTCCATCGGGCTCTAGTTTAGCGGTATTATACGCCCCAATAAGGCTCGCGTGTAGGAATATTTATCCAGCCCCTATACTGGCTGTTTTATGGATTTGGCCCCATAGAGCTCTCGTTTTGTGGTTTTAGCCCCAAGCAAGGCTCTCGTTTAGGTATATTTATCTAGCCCCTAAACTGTCTGTTTTGCAGTTGACTGCGGGTAAAGCTAGTGTCATCCACAGCTAATCCTGGTTTTGAATAGCGATAAAGAATAAGTTCAAGCACTAACATTTGTTCCCGGTATCGAAACAAGATGTGAATGAACAGGAAATGACATTTTGTACTTTTCAATTCGTCAATTCATGGGTTATAACTGCAAAGACTAAGCTTTGCGCGGGACAATCCTGTTCCAGCTTTACATTGTAATCAATCATACACTGGACAACGCACGGGATTTAACCTACCTGAGTTATTTTCGGTTTGTAGCACATTTCGGAAGACTTTACTTCCTTGTTAGGATGGAAAAGATACATCCTTTAAACTCTAAATTTTGACTTTCTTTGAAATCATAATTTAATCACCAAAAAGTTTCTAACTTTTCAACATTTATGCTCATAAACTATGATGTTTCACTCTTTTTAATCACGAAATCAATTTCGATGTTAATACCCATAATATTCATTATTACCACATGTCATTCCCGTTTATCTTTTCACAATCTTTTTAACAATCTCACGCCTGGGTTTTTATGAAATTATGATAAAAAATTTTGTTCAATCGCAATAATCATAATGTTTTCCTCATTTTAAGCTTCAAACCCAAATAATGTATCCCATAAAAAAACTTTAATTTTCCCTCTCCCCCACACTTACATCATGCTACGCCCTCGTACGCATGTTTAAGAGCATTATAATACTTTTGTGAAAATAAAAGGAAAACTTTAACATATTACCAAGATACTCGCACGTTCACCATTCAATAGTAACCATTGCACACCACTTTGATTCATCATCACGAGTTCCATTTAATTACATTTATCCTTCCATTACAACTTAGAAAAAGAAAAAGAAAAGCGTAAAATCTAACTAGCCACTTTCGTAGGGCTCACGATTGCATTTAGCATATGCAATAAGCCTTTAAACCACCTGATTCCCTCGGGTGGTTGAGTTTTGTCTCGTGAGGGCTTGCAGTGAACATACCCACAAAGTTCATTTGTATAAAAAAAAAATAGAAATAAACTAAAAATAATATAAGGAAGACTTACAAACTCAACACAAGTTCGTGCAGTTTTTATTTCTGAGTCGTGCACGCGACTCTTTCCTCATTTCAGCTAATTCCAGGACTGTAGAAGGTTCCTCCTTCCCTCACTTTCTGAGAACCTTCACTATCCCTAACTTTCCTCAACTTAGAATCTAACCACACCTCATTCTCCTTAGGCACATGCATTAACTTAAACAATTTATCTTTTTCTTTAGGAGACAAGTTACACACAAGACGGTTGCTCAAACTTTCATCTCCTCTACTTCTAGCATCATGGACCCGTCTATGTAATTTTCTCATAGAACGATCAATCACCGGGTCATCCTTATCTTCCTCTACCTTATCATGCGATCTCACAAAAATACGTAGTGGATTTTCCTTATCTCCCTCACACTTAGGCCCTTCAAGATCCTCTAAATTTGAAGACACCTCATAATTAACATGTGAATTCACCTTCACATTCTTATTCACTTTGATCTTATGTCCTCCAAACCTTTCAACAAGTTTTTCTACGGTTCCCCCAATTAATTTGACTACTCCCCCATCGGATTCTTCAGACTTTTCAAGTGCATCAACAAGCCCATTCGGAACACAAAAATTATCCATTTTGTTATCACTAGATACATGTTCATTTGATTTTCTCATATATGGTGGTCGGTAAGGCTCAATCATCTTCCGAGTTACCAAATGTTCCATCTTATCATCTTTCTCAATAAATGTGGACACTGCCATCAACCAGTGATTTCGTATCCGGTTAAAATCTTGGCTAATTGATCAAAGTGGGTAGCTCCAGTAGACCCATAGATCATGGAACAAATAGGGTGGGTAGGCCCAACCACCACACTACACGTATAGACGCGAACCCCCTCGTTACCGTACGTGCGACTCTCACCGCATACGGCTCGCACAAAGACTTTCTTTCATCGGTAACAAACAAGAGGTGCTAGTAGACGAACTCAACTTGGTTTTAAGAACTTGACACAGATTTTTCATTTCCCGCTCAAGATTTTGTATCGACTCTTGTTGACTCATCAAAATTTCTGCATTAGTTCTTACTTGAGATTCCATGAATTCACTCGTCATACCTTCTTCACTATATTTCCTTACCTCATCTTTCTCTTTCACATCCGGTGCATACTTTAGAACCTGTTCATGGTTAGTATCCAATAAAAAACAATCCTGGACATCCGGTGTATGTAATGAATTAAAAATATTAATACCTGATCTCTTATTACCAAAAGAAATGTTCATAACCCCAGTTCTACAATTGATAAGAGCATCAATTGTGGCAAAAAATGGACGACCAAGAATGATCGTCGGCCGGGTATCCCTAAAGGTGGTCTCTATGTCCATAACTATAAAATCTAACGGGTAATAAAAGTCTTCCACTTTCACAATCACATTTTCCAACATACCCCTTGGAGTTTTCATTAACCGATCCGCAAGTTGGACAAGAATATCAGTATGTTTTAAAGTTCCCAACTCATATCGGTCAACAAGGCTCGACGAAAGTATGTTAATACTAGCCCCTAAGTCCAACAAAGCCTTTTTAATTTTAACAATCCCCACCGTAACGGAAATTAATGTTGTCCCCGGGTCCTTAAACTTAGGTAGAAGTGAACCCAAAATTATAGCACTCACTTTTTCAGTTAATTTTACCTTTTTGGGCAATGATGCGTTGATTTTACGCTTTTGAACACGCAAATCTTTTAAAAACTTAGCATATGTAGGAATTTGATTGATGGCATCAATAAGTGGAATATTTAATTTTACTTTTTTAAATATTTCCCACATATCATCCGTTTTCGGTCCCTTTTTCCCATAAGAAAATTGGTTCGGGGACTCCAAAGCCTTGGAGAATGGAATGGTATTAGTTTCTGTAACATCCTTAAGCGGGTCTAGCTGTAAGATTACTATATTGCCCTTAAGTTAGTATTGTGTTATTATATGCCTTTATTTTTATTTAATGTTTGTTATTAAATAATGATGTGGTTAGGACCAGTTTGTGAAAAGGGTCACATAACAGGTTTGTTTATTTAATTTGGACTTCGTTTGGGTTGCCAAATGTCGTACGAAAGATATCAGATAACTGATAAATACCCGAGTGTTATACAGTGTAGGATTTAACCCACTTTAGATGACTAGTGCTTCCTTTTTTCTCATTTGGTTTCCAGAACTTTCACACACACAAACACATTTCATTCTTCTTTCCTTTCACCTAACCAAACCCTAGATCTTTAATCTTTGTTTTAGAGCTCAAATCAATTGCATCTTTGTGTTCTTTGTGAAATGTCCCGTTCTTATTGATTAAAAACGTTCCATATTAATTGATTTCGTTGCGAGGTTTTGACCTCTATATGAGACATTTTTCAAAGACTGCATTCATTTTAAAACAAACCATAACCTTTATTTCATCAATAAAGGTTTAAAAAGCTTTACGTAGATTATCAAATAATGATAATCTAAAATATCCTGTTTACACACGACCATTACATAATGGTTTACAATACAAATATGTTACAACAAAATAAGTTTCTTGAATGCAGTTTTTACACAATATCATACAAGCATGGACTCCAAATCTCGTCCTTATTTAAGTATGCGACAGCGGAAGCTCTTAATAATCACCTGAGAATAAACATGCTTAAAACGTCAACAAAAATGTTGGTGAGTTATAGGTTTAACCTATATATATCAAATCATAATAATAGACCACAAGATTTCATATTTCGATACACATCCCATACATAGAGATAAAAATCATTCATATGGTGAACACCTGGTAACCTACAATAACAAGATGCATATATAAGAATATCCCCATCATTCCGGGACACCCTTCGGATATGATATAAATTTCGAAGTACTAAAGCATCCGGTACTTTGGATGGGGTTTGTTAGGCCCAATAGATCTATCTTTAGGATTCGCGTCAATTAGGGTGTCTGTTCCCTAATTCTTAGATTACCAGACTTAATAAAAAGGGGCATATTCGATTTCGATAATTCAACCATAGAATGTAGTTCACGTACTTGTGTCTATTTTGTAAATCATTTATAAAACCTGCATGTATTCTCATCCCAAAAATATTAGATTTTAAAAGTGGGACTATAACTCACTTTCACAGATTTTTACTTTGTCGGGAAGTAAGACTTGGCCACTGGTTGATTCACGAACCTATAACAATATATACATATATATCAAAGTATGTTCAAAATATATTTACAACACTTTTAATATATTTTGATGTTTTAAGTTTATTAAGTCAGCTGTCCTCGTTAGTAACCTACAACTAGTTGTCCACAGTTAGATGTACAGAAATAAATCGATAAATATTATCTTGAATTAATCCACGACCCAGTGTATACGTATCTCAGTATTGATCACAACTCAAACTATATATATTTTGGAATCAACCTCAACCCTGTATAGCTAACTCCAACATTCACATATAGAGTGTCTATGGTTGTTCCGAAATATATATAGATGTGTCGACATGATAGGTCGAAACATTGTATACGTGTCTATGGTATCTCAAGATTACATAATATACAATACAAGTTGATTAAGTTATGGTTGGAATAGATTTGTTACCAATTTTCACGTAGCTAAAATGAGAAAAATTATCCAATCTTGTTTTACCCATAACTTCTTCATTTTAAATCCGTTTTGAGTGAATCAAATTGCTATGGTTTCATATTGAACTCTATTTTATGAATCTAAACAGAAAAAGTATAGGTTTATAGTCGGAAAAATAAGTTACAAGTCGTTTTTGTAAAGGTAGTCATTTCAGTCGAAAGAACGACGTCTAGATGACCATTTTAGAAAACATACTTCCACTTTGAGTTTAACCATAATTTTTGGATATAGTTTCATGTTCATAATAAAAATCATTTTCTCAGAATAACAACTTTTAAATCAAAGTTTATCATAGTTTTTAATTAACTAACCCAAAACAGCCCGCGGTGTTACTACGACGGCGTAAATCCGGTTTTACGGTGTTTTTCGTGTTTCCAGGTTTTAAATCATTAAGTTAGCATATCATATAGATATATAACATGTGTTTAGTTGATTTTAAAAGTCAAGTTAGAAGGATTAACTTTTGTTTGCGAACAAGTTTAGAATTAACTAAACTATGTTCTAGTGATTACAAGTTTAAACCTTCGAATAAGATAGCTTTATATGTATGAATCGAATGATGTTATGAACATCATTACTACCTTAAGTTCCTTGGATAAACCTACTGGAAAAGAGAAAAATGGATCTAGCTTCAACGGATCCTTGGATGGCTCGAAGTTCTTGAAGCAGAATCATGACACGAAAACAAGTTCAAGTAAGATCATCACTTGAAATAAGATTGTTATAGTTATAGAAATTGAACCAAAGTTTGAATATGATTATTACCTTGTATTAGAATGATAACCTACTGTAAGAAACAAAGATTTCTTGAGGTTGGATGATCACCTTACAAGATTGGAAGTGAGCTAGCAAACTTGAAAGTATTCTTGATTTTATGAAACTAGAACTTTTGGAATTTATGAAGAACACTTAGAACTTGAAGATAGAACTTGAGAGAGATCAATTAGATGAAGAAAATTGAAGAATGAAAGTGTTTGTAGGTGTTTTTGGTCGTTGGTGTATGGATTAGATATAAAGGATATGTAATTTTGTTTTCATGTAAATAAGTCATGAATGATTACTCATATTTTTGTAATTTTATGAGATATTTCATGCTAGTTGCCAAATGATGGCTCCCACATGTGTTAGGTGACTCACATGGGCTGCTAAGAGCTGATCATTGGAGTGTATATACCAATAGTACATACATCTAAAAGCTGTGTATTGTACGAGTACGAATACAGATGCATACGAGTAGAATTGTTGATGAAACTGAACGAGGATGTAATTGTAAGCATTTTTGTTAAGTAGAAGTATTTTGATAAGTGTCTTGAAGTCTTTCAAAAGTGTATGAACACATATTAAAACACTACATGTATATACATTTTAACTGAGTCGTTAAGTCATCGTTAGCCGTTACATGTAAGTGTTGTTTTGAAACCTTTAGGTTAACGATCTTGTTAAATGTTGTTAACCCAATGTTTATAATATCAAATGAGATTTTAAATTATTATATTATCATGATATTATGATGTACGAATATCTCTTAATATGATATATATACATTAAATGTCGTTACAACGATAATCGTTACATATATGTTTCGTTTCAAAATCATTAAGTTAGTAGTCTTGAAGACTTTTGTGGTTGTTTCATATTCAGTTGTTTCTGATTAAATATGTGTTGAAGACTTTTGTGGTCGGTATATATAATACTTTTGACCCCATATAAGTAGTGCCTCCAAGTCTTTAATGCAAAAACAACCGCGCCTAATTCCAGATCATGCGTCGTATAATTTTGTTCGTGAATCTTCAATTGTCTAGACGCATAAGCAATCACCTTCGTTCGTTGCATTAATACACAACCGAGACCTTGCTTTGATACGTCACAATAAATCACAAAATCATCATTCCCTTCAGGCAATGACAATATAGGTGCCGTAGTTAGCTTTTTCTTCAATAACTGAAACGCTTTCTCTTGTTCATCATTCCATTCAAATTTCTTCCCTTTATGCGTTAATGCAGTCAAGGGTTTTGCTATTCTGGAAAAGTCTTGGATGAACCTTCTGTAGTAACCAGCTAGTCCTAAAAACTGGCGTATGTGTTTCGGAGTTTTCGGGGTTTCCCACTTTTCAACAGTTTCTCTCTTTGCCGGATCCACCTTAATACCTTCTTTGTTGACTATGTGACCGAGGAATTGAACTTCTTCCAACCAAAATGCACACTTTGAAAACTTAGCGTACAATTCTTCCTTCCTCAATACTTCTAACACCTTTCTCAAATGTTCACCGTGTTCTTGGTCATTCTTTGAGTAAATAAGTATGTCATCAATGAAAACAATGACAAACTTGTCAAGGTATGGTCCACACACTTGATTCATAAGGTCCATGAACACAGCTGGTGCATTAGTTAAACCAAACGGCATGACCATAAACTCGTAATGACCGTAACGTGTTCTGAAAGCAGTCTTTGGAATATCATCTTCTTTCACCCGCATTTGATGATACCCGGAACGTAAGTCAATCTTTGAATAAACAGACGAGCCTTGTAGTTGATCAAATAAGTCGTCGATTCTCGGTAGTGGGTAGCGGTTCTTGATGGTAAGTTTGTTCAACTCTCGGTAGTCGATACACAACCTGAATGTACCATCTTTCTTCTTGACAAACAAAACAGGAGCTCCCCACGGTGATGTGCTTGGTCGAATGAAACCACGCTCTAAAAGTTCTTGTAATTGGCTTTGCAGTTCTTTTATCTCGCTGGGTGCGAGTCTGTAAGGAGCACGAGCTATTGGTGCAGCTCCTGATACAAGATCTATTTGAAATTCAATGGATCGATGTGGGGGTAATCCCGGTAATTCTTTCGGAAATACGTCGGGAAATTCTTTTGCAATGGGAACATCATTGATGCTCTTTTCTTTAGTTTGTACTTTCTCGACGTGTGCTAGAACAGCATAGCAACCTTTTCTTATTAGTTTTTGTGCCTTTAAATTACTAATAAGATGTAGCTTCGTGTTGCCCTTTTCTCCGTACACCATTAAGGGTTTTCCTTTTTCTCGTATAATGCGAATTGCATTTTTGTAACAAACGATCTATGCTTTCATTTCTTTCAACCAGTCTATACCGATTATCACATCAAAACTCCCTAACTCTACTGGTATCAAATCAATCTTAAATGTTTCGCTAACCAGTTTAATTTCTCGATTCCGACATATATTATCTGCTGAAATTAATTTACCATTTGCTAATTCGAGTAAAAATTTACTATCCAAAGGCGTCAATGGACAACTTAATTTAGCACAAAAATCTCTACTCATATAGCTTCTATCCGCACCCGAATCAAATAAAACGTAAGCAGATTTATTGTCAATAAGAAACGTACCCGTAACAAGCTTCGGGTCTTCTTGTGCCTCTGCCACATTAATATTGAAAACTCTTCCGCGGCCTTGTCCATTCGTGTTCTCCTGGTTCGGGCAATTTCTAATAATGTGGCCCGGTTTTCCACATTTATAACAAACTACATTGGCATAACTTGCTCCGACACTACTTGCTCCGCCATTACTCGTTCCTACACCATTTGTTCCTTTCGTTCTGTTAACCCCTGGTCCGTAGACCTCACACTTCGCCGCGCTATGACCATTTCTTTTACACTTGTTGCAAAATTTGGTGCAGAACCCCGAGTGATACTTTTCACACCTTTGGCATAGCTGCTTCTGATTGTTGTTGTTGTTGCGGTTATTATTGTTGTTGGGATGATTGTTGTAGTTGCTGTTGTTGTTGTTGTTGTTGTTGTTGGGCCGTTTGTTGTAGTTGCGATTGATGTTGCGATTGTTGGGATAATTGTTGCGATTATTGTTGTAATTGCTGTTGTTGTTGTATTGGTGATTCTTATCACCGTTTTCCTCCCACTTTCTTTTGACTTGCTTCACATTGGCCTCTTCAGCAGTCTGTTCTTTAATTCTTTCTTCAATCTGGTTCACTAGTTTGTGAGCCATTCTACATGCCTGTTGTATGGAGGCGGGCTCGTGTGAACTTATATCTTCTTGGATTCTTTCCGGTAATCCTTTCACAAACGCGTCGATTTTCTCTTCCTCATCTTCGAATGCTCCCGGACACAATAGGCACAATTCTGTGAATCGTCTTTCGTACGTGGTAATATCAAATCCTTGGGTTCGTAACCCTCTAAGTTCTGTCTTGAGCTTATTGACCTCGGTTCTGGGACGGTATTTCACGTTCATCAAGTGCTTGAATGCTGACCACGGTAGTGCGTACGCATCATCTTGTCCCACTTGCTCTAGATAGGTATTCCACCATGTTAACGCAGAACCTGTGAAGGTATGCGTAGCGTACTTCACTTTGTCCTCTTCAGTACACTTACTTATGGCAAACACCGATTCGACCTTCTCGGTCCACCGTTTCAATCCGATCGGTCCTTCGGTTCCATCAAATTCCAAAGGTTTGCAGGCAGTGAATTCTTTGTAGGTGCATCCTACACGATTTCCTGTACTGCTAGATCCAAGGTTATTGTTGGTATGTAGCGCAGCCTGTACTGCGGCTATGTTTGAAGCTAGAAAAGTACTGAATTCCTCTTCATTCATATTCACGGTGTGTCGAGTAGTCGGTGCCATTTCCTTCAAAATAGTCAAATGGAACAAGTTAATCATACAGACTCTTAAGAGTAGTTAATAGTATTTCATAGCATAATATGAACTCATTTATAAAAGCTTTTTCTTCATATTAGCGTTTTATAAGTTTAAATTCGGGTAGTACCTACCCGTTAAGTTCATACTTAGTAGCTAATATACAATTCAACTACTACAATTCTATATGAAAACTGATTATAATAATATTTCGCGTTCAAACTTTTATACAATATTTTACAAACTTACAATACCGCTTATTTTACATAAAGCATGAAATATAGCACACAATAACTTTGATACAAGATAGTTGTGAAGATAATTCTAGCTAGTACACAAGTCGTTCAACAAAGGCAATAAAGACACGTAATTCATACGTCCAGAAACAAGTCATGCATTCTGGTTTTACTAGGACTACTTCCCATCCTTGGTCTTGTGGAACATAACCGTTATGGCCGTTGATAAGACAGCATGTTGTAACGTCGTCAAAGGGACGAGGGTTACGTAATGTCCAACAGTCTCGTAACAATCTAAAAACCTCATTTCTTACCCCAATTACCGACTCCGTCACTTGTGGGAACGTTTTGTTTAATAGTTGTAGGCCGATGTTCTTGTTCTCACTTTGGTGAGAAGCGAACATTACTAATCCGTAAGCATAACATGCTTCTTTATGTTGCATGTTAGCCGCTTTTTCTAAATCACGAAGTCCAATATTCGGATATATTGAGTCAAAATAATTTCTTAACCCATTGCGTAAAATAGCATTTGGGTTCCCCGCAATATATGCGTCAAAGTAAACACATCGTAACTTATGGATTTCCCAATGTGATATCCCCCATCTTTCGAACGAAAGCCTTTTATAAACCAAGGCATTCTTGGAACGTTCTTCGAATGTCTTACAAACTGATCTCGCCTTAAATAGTTGTGCCGAAGAATTCTGACCGACTCTAGACAAGATTTCATCAATCATGTCTCTGGGTAGGTCTCTTAAAATATTGGGTTGTCTATCCATTTTGTGTTTTTATACTGTAAAATAGACAAGAGTTAGATTCATAAAAAAAAATACTTATTAATACAAGCATATTTTACATATATCATAAAGCATAAGCACACTATATTACTTATATTACACCACACGAATACAACTATCTTATTCCGACTCGCTTGTTTCTTCTTCTTCGGTTTTGGTTCGTTTTGCCAAGTTTCTAGGGATATATGATGTTCCCCTAATACGAGCCGTCGTTATCCACATTGGTTTAGAAAAACCTGGTGGTTTAGAGGTTCCCGGGTCATTGTTACAACTTAAGGACTTCGGGGGTTGACGATACATATAAAGTTCATCGGGGTTGGAATTAGATTTCTCTATTTTTATGCCCTTTCCCTTATTATTTTCTTTTGCCTTTTTAAATTCAGTTGGGGTAATTTCTATAACATCATCGGAATTCTCGTCGGAATCTGATTCATCGGAGAATTGGTAATCCTCCCAATATTTTGCTTCCTTGGCGGAAACACCATTGACCATAATTAACCTTGGTCGGTTGGTTGAGGATTTTCTTTTACTTAACCGTTTTATTATTTCCCCCACCGGTTCTATTTCTTCATCCGGTTCCGATTCTTCTTCCGGTTCCGATTCTTCTTCCGGTTCCGACTCTTCTTCCGATTCCTCTTCGGGAACTTGTGAATCAGTCCACGAATCATTCCAATTTACATTTGACTCTTCATTATTATTAGGTGAGTCAATGGGACTTGTTCTAGAGGTAGACATCTATCACATAATATCAAACGCGTTAAGAGATTAATATATCACATAATATTCACATGTTAAAAATATATAGTTTCCAACAAAATTTGTTAAGCAATCATTTTTCAAGTAAACACGGTCGAAGTCCAGACTCACTAATGCATCCTAACAAACTAGATAAGACACACTAATGCAAAATTCTGGTTCTCTAAGACCAACGCTCGGATACCAACTGAAATGTCCCGTTCTTATTGATTAAAAACGTTCCATATTAATTGATTTCGTTGCGAGGTTTTGACCTCTATATGAGACATTTTTCAAAGACTGCATTCATTTTAAAACAAACCATAACCTTTATTTCATCAATAAAGGTTTAAAAAGCTTTACGTAGATTATCAAATAATGATAATCTAAAATATCCTGTTTACACACGACCATTACATAATGGTTTACAATACAAATATGTTACAACAAAATAAGTTTCTTGAATGCAGTTTTTACACAATATCATACAAGCATGGACTCCAAATCTCGTCCTTATTTAAGTATGCAACAGCGGAAGCTCTTAATAATCACCTGAGAATAAACATGCTTAAAACGTCAACAAAAATGTTGGTGAGTTATAGGTTTAACCTATATATATCAAATCATAATAATAGACCACAAGATTTCATATTTCGATACACATCCCATACATAGAGATAAAAATCATTCATATGGTGAACACCTGGTAACCGACAATAACAAGATGCATATATAAGAATATCCCCATCATTCCGGGACACCCTTCGGATATGATATAAATTTCGAAGTACTAAAGCATCCGGTACTTTGGATGGGGTTTGTTAGGCCCAATAGATCTATCTTTAGGATTCGCGTCAATTAGGGTGTCTGTTCCCTAATTCTTAGATTACCAGACTTAATAAAAAGGGGCATATTCGATTTCGATAATTCAACCATAGAATGTAGTTCACGTACTTGTGTCTATTTTGTAAATCATTTATAAAACCTGCATGTATTCTCATCCCAAAAATATTAGATTTTAAAAGTGGGACTATAACTCACTTTCACAGATTTTTACTTCGTCGGGAAGTAAGACTTGGCCACTGGTTGATTCACGAACCTATAACAATATATACATATATATCAAAGTATGTTCAAAATATATTTACAACACTTTTAATATATTTTGATGTTTTAAGTTTATTAAGTCAGCTGTCCTCGTTAGTCACCTACAACTAGTTGTCCACAGTTAGATGTACAGAAATAAATCGATAAATATTATCTTGAATCAATCCACGACCCAGTGTATACGTATCTCAGTATTGATCACAACTCAAACTATATATATTTTGGAATCAACCTCAACCCTGTATAGCTAACTCCAACATTCACATATAGAGTGTCTATGGTTGTTCCGAAATATATATAGATGTGTCGACATGATAGGTCGAAATATTGTATACGTGTCTATGGTATCTCAAGATTACATAATATACAATACAAGTTGATTAAGTTATGGTTGGAATAGATTTGTTACCAATTTTCACGTAGCTAAAATGAGAAAAATTATCCAATCTTGTTTTACCCATAACTTCTTCATTTTAAATCCGTTTTGAGTGAATCAAATTGCTATGGTTTCATATTGAACTCTATTTTATGAATCTAAACAGAAAAAGTATAGGTTTATAGTCGGAAAAATAAGTTACAAGTCGTTTTTGTAAAGGTAGTCATTTCAGTCGAAAGAACGACGTCTAGATGACCATTTTAGAAAACATACTTCCACTTTGAGTTTAACCATAATTTTTGGATATAGTTTCATGTTCATAATAAAAATCATTTTCTCAGAATAACAACTTTTAAATCAAAGTTTATCATAGTTTTTAATTAACTAACCCAAAACAGCCCGCGGTGTTACTACGACGGCGTAAATCCGGTTTTACGGTGTTTTTCGTGTTTCCAGGTTTTAAATCATTAAGTTAGCATATCATATAGATATATAACATGTGTTTAGTTGATTTTAAAAGTCAAGTTAGAAGGATTAACTTTTGTTTGCGAACAAGTTTAGAATTAACTAAACTATGTTCTAGTGATTACAAGTTTAAACCTTCGAATAAGATAGCTTTATATGTATGAATCGAATGATGTTATGAACATCATTACTACCTTAAGTTCCTTGGATAAAACTACTGGAAAATAGAAAAATGGATCTAGCTTCAACGGATCCTTGGATGGCTCGATGTTCTTGAAGCAGAATCATGACACGAAAACAAGTTCAAGTAAGATCATCACTTGAAATAAGATTGTTATAGTTATAGAAATTGAACCAAAGTTTGAATATGATTATTACCTTGTATTAGAATGATAACCTACTGTAAGAAACAAAGATTTCTTGAGGTTGGATGATCACCTTACAAGATTGGAAGTGAGCTAGCAAACTTGAAAGTATTCTTGATTTTATGAAACTAGAACTTTTGGAATTTATGAAGAACACTTAGAACTTGAAGATAGAACTTGAGAGAGATCAATTAGATGAAGAAAATTGAAGAATGAAAGTGTTTGTAGGTGTTTTTGGTCGTTGGTGTATGGATTAGATATAAAGGATATGTAATTTTGTTTTCATGTAAATAAGTCATGAATGATTACTCATATTTTTGTAATTTTATGAGATATTTCATGCTAGTTGCCAAATGATGGCTCCCACATGTGTTAGGTGACTCACATGGGCTGCTAAGAGCTGATCATTGGAGTGTATATACCAATAGTACATACATCTAAAAGCTGTGTATTGTACGAGTACGAATACGGATGCATACGAGTAGAATTGTTGATGAAACTGAACGAGGATGTAATTGTAAGCATTTTTGTTAAGTAGAAGTATTTTGATAAGTGTCTTGAAGTCTTTCAAAAGTGTATGAACACATATTAAAACACTACATGTATATACATTTTAACTGAGTCGTTAAGTCATCGTTAGCCGTTACATGTAAGTGTTGTTTTGAAACCTTTAGGTTAACGATCTTGTTAAATGTTGTTAACCCAATGTTTATAATATCAAATGAGATTTTAAATTATTATATTATCATGATATTATGATGTACGAATATCTCTTAATATGATATATATACATTAAATGTCGTTACAACGATAATCGTTACATATATGTTTCGTTTCAAAATCATTAAGTTAGTAGTCTTGTTTTTACATATGTAGTTCATTATTAATATACTTCATGATATGTTTACTTATCATAATATCATGTTAACTATATATATAACCATATATATGTCATCATATAGTTTTTACAAGTTTTAACGTTCGTGAATCACCGGTCAACTTGGGTGGTCAATTGTCTATATGAAACATATTTCAATTAATCAAGTCTTAACAAGTTTGATTGCTTAACATGTTGGAAACATTTAATCATGTAAATATCAATCTCAATTAATATATATAAACATGGAAAAGTTCGGGTCACTACACTTTGTGATTTACTGATTCTATCAAGGTAAGAATCAAAACATTTCATGCTTTAATCTTTGAGAAAATTGGGTGGTTGTGTAAAGTTTTACAAAGTGAGTAATTTGGGTCAAAATAGTTAGATTTGATGTTGTTTGAGTCTAAATTTTGCGGGTTTATATTTCTACATGTTTAGTGTCTTCGATTTGGTCAGTTTTGAGGTCATAATCGAGCTCTAGAGCAAGAATTAGTTGATTTTGGGTGAAACCCGTCACTTTGTTCTTCAGCTTCTGCAGATAAACACAGTCGGCAGAGTGTCTCCTGACACTCGACCGACCGACTCGACTATCGACCGAGTGTGTATGACCCATAACCGGGCATGTGAATGTTATGTTTAACAGGAGTCAACTCTGATGTGATTTTACTTAGTTAAAATGTGTTCTTTTGTAAACATCATACATTTACGTCTCTTCCGTTTAAAAATATGTATCTTGTATGTTGTCACGTGACACTGGTTAATGTAAATTTAAATTAAATAATAAATGCTTCCGCCACGTATAAGTATAAAAAAAATAGCAGTGTCACAAGTTGGTATCAGAGCATAGTTTGGTAGCATGCGCATGGTGATCTAAATGTCATGCTCCCAAACTTAGTAGAGTCATGTCAAACATGACACGCTGGGGATGGGTTAAGTGAGTATTAGGACAGGTTATGTGTTAGTTGTTAGTACTAACAGAATTTATACTAAGCCTTGGTGTGAGTGTTGCGGTAATGCAGTAATGACAGATAATGAAGTAAACGCTACTGACCCTACTGTCCCTGGAACTAGTACCTTTCGAGCCCCTGATGAAGATGGGCATGTGTCATCAGAAGAAGAAACGTCACAGGAAGTCATAAACCTTCAAAGTCGATTACTAGTAGCTCAGGAGAAAAGTAAAGAACTGGAACAAGAACGGACAAGATGGAACCCTAATACCACTGCGTTGAACACAACATTTCCTTCAAACCTTTATACTCAAGCCGGTGGCAGTTCCCAATCACAGTTTCCACAGAATACCTATCAAAACCTCCAAATGCCATTCCCGTTTAACCAGTCATTTCTAAATCAGATGATATACCCATTCCAAGTACCCGAACCGAGAAAGAAGTGTTCATATAAACAGTTTCTGGATTGGAAACCGCCAGAGTACAGCGGTCACAAAAACCCTACAATGACACTCAATTGGTTAAGAGAAGTAGAGGGAGCATTGGAAACATGTTATCGTGAGCCTGAATCTATGGTACTGTTTGCTAGTAAGCTTCTCAAAGGCGAAGCAATGGAATGGTGGGACTCTATCACTGCATATTTACCCAGAGAACAGATCAGCCAGATTACTTGGGAACAATTCGCTACTAAGGTTCGTGAGCAGTATTGTTCTGAGTATGAGATGGAAAGATTGAAAACGGAGTTTTTAAATATGAGGATGATGGAAAGTATGACGATTGATGAAGTTTTCAGAGATTTCACATCGAAGCTAAGGTTTGTTCAACAATGGGTACCGACTGAAAAGGATAAAATTCAGCACTTTATGCGGGTGATTAAGCCAGAGTATAGAACAGTTGTGAGATTTGCAACAACCTTGGCGCAGGCTCATGAGATGGCTAAGGTTACTGAAGGTGATGTAATGGCAACAAAAAGAGAAAGTTCAAAAGGTGGATCTTTTGGGGGAAAATCAAAAGGTCAAACTGGTGGTCAGTCTATTCAGCAATCAAGTAAGCAATCAGGATTTCATGGTAAGAAGTCAGGCGGGTTTAAACAAAAGAGTAAGTCTGGTATAAGCGGGTCGGGTTCTAGTCAGTCTGGTTGGTGTAATTTTTTTAAATCGACTCATGCCGGTCCATGTTCTCCAATGACCCGAAGATGTCTAAAATGTAGGGTGCTAGGTCATGAATCAACAACTTGTTCCTTTAAGTCTAATGTTTGTTGGAGTTGCTATTAAGAAGGACATAGATCAGCGAATTGTCCATCTGCGTCAAGAGCCGGTTCTGGGGCATGGTCAGGGGCGAGGTTAGTAACTTCTAGGGGATCTTCTTCTTCTACTGTCGGGCAGAAGAGAAAGAATCCTCCAACAGCAGAGGCAATGGAGTTTCAGATGACGGTAGACACTCCAACCGCTACCGATGACGTTATTACTGGTATGTTCTTGGTTAATTCCTTGCCAGCTCGTGTGTTGTTTTATTCAGGAGCGGATCGTTCTTTTATGTCATTAAGCTTCTGTGATAAGTTGAAGTTTTCTGTTAGGATGTTAAATGCGCCTTTGGGAATAGAATTAGCTGATGGTAAAATGGTTCCATGCATATCATTTGTGACTGGAATTACCATCAAAATCGATGGCCATTCCTTCCCTTTAACCGGTTTGTTGATGCCTATACCTAGCTTTGATGTAGTCATAGGCATGAACTGGTTAAGAGCTAATATGGCTAATATTAAGTGTGATAAGAATATGATTTCTTTCCGTCTAGTCTATGGATCCCGAGCGATAGCTAGGGGAGAGCGCAGTGGATTTAACTTTCCTATGGTTTCCCTAATGAAAGCTCAGAAGGCGATATCGAAGGGGTGTGATTCGTTCTTAGCTTATGTGATCGATGTTAAGAAAGAAAATAAGCAGGTGACCGATATGCCCGTTGTGTCAGAATTTACAGAAGTGTTTTCAGATGATTTACCAGGGTTACCTCAAGTACGTGAAGTAAAATATAAAATCGATTTAGTTCCAGGTGCTACGCCAGTTGCAAAAGCTCCTTACAGATTAGCTCTGTCAGAAATCCAAGAAATGATGTCTCAGATATAGGAATTGTTAGATAAGGGGTTTATTCGACCAAGTTCTTCCTCGTGGGGTGCTCCTGTGTTGTTTGTGAAAAAGAAAGATGGGTCGCTTCGTATGTGTATAGATTATCGTGATTTAAACAAGAGAACAATAAAGAATAAGTATCCGATACCGAGAATAGATGATTTATTCGATCAGTTACAGGGTGCTTCTTACTTTTCAAAGATTGATTTACGTTCAGGGTATCATCAGGTGCGTGTTGCAGAGACCGATATACCGAAAACAGGATTCAGAATAAGATATGGTCACTATGAGTTTCTAGTTATGCCATTTGGGTTAACAAACGCGCCAGCAGTGTTTATGGATCCAATGACCAGAGTGTGTCGTCAGTATCTCGACAAGTTTGTGATTGTTTTCATAGATGATATTTTGATATATTCGAAAACCGAGAAGGATCATGCTATGCATTTGAGGTTGGTGTTAGAGCTTTTGAAACAGGAATAGTTGTACGCTAAGTTCTCCAAGTGTGAATTTTGGCTGCGGGAAGTACAGTTTTTGGGTCATGTGATTTGTGAATAGGGTATCAAAGTAGATCAGTCTAAGATAGAAGCTGTAATGAACTGGAACTCGCCAAAAACGCCGACAGAAATTAAGAGTTTTCTGGGTTTAGCAGGTTATTACCGTAGATTTATTAAAGACTTTTCTAAAATAGCAGTTCCGTTAAATAAGTTAACCAGAAAATATGTAGCCTTTTGATGGACTGATGAACAAGAAAAGGCTTTTCAGACTCTCAAATAGTTGTTATGTCAAGCTCCGGTTTTAGCTTTACCAGAGGGAACAGAAGATTTTGTGGTTGACTGCGATGCATCACGCGCAGGTATGGGTTGTGTTTTGATGCAAAGAAATAAAGTTATAGCGTATGCTTCACGACAGTTGAAAAATCATGAACGAAATTACCCTACTCATGATTTAGAGTTAACTGCAGTTGTGTTTGCTTTGAATCTTTGGAGACACTATTTGTATGGTACACATTGTGAAATCTATACAGATCATAAGAGTCTTTAGTACATATTTTCGGAAAAAGAATGAAATATGCGTCAACGTCGATGTCAAGAATTGATCAAAGACTATGATTTTGAGATTAAATACCATCCGGGAAAAGCAAATGTGGTCGCAGATGCTCTGAGTCGTAAGAAAACAGTCAAAAAT